>NC_056725.1:1604673166-1604806292 GCF_019279795.1 Protopterus annectens | reverse complement strand
GTGGAAGCGGGTGATCCCCACATACTTGCTAGCACCTTGGCTGCTGTGTACGCCGGGATCTCGCACGGCAGGATGGATGTCTACGGGTGTGTCTACTGTTGTTTCCATCTGTATTTCCTGTGTTATGCCTTACTACGGCTGTGTGATTGCACCAGGCTTGCTATTATGGGTGCCATCTTGTCCGACGTTTGTCCATCCTGGGAAATGCCTACTGACACTGGGTGTAGGGCTGTACCCATTTCACAGCTGCATGTAGAATTCTCCGTGGATGATTGTCAGTATTGGTGGGTGGTAAGGCATGTTCTGTACCCACATCCCTCCCACGGGCGGACAATGGATCATCTGCCAATCATCTCCAACACCCATTTCTGCATACCCACGATCCCATGGCTGCAACCTCGACAGTACCCATAGCAAATCCTCCATGTGTGCTGGAATGGGATGTGGACGCACATCTGTGGACTCGACAATCTGTGGATTTCTGTGCATATGTCCCGCATTTCATGGACAGTTGTCATCAACCTTGAACACGCTGGTGGTGCATATATAGAAGCTGTGCCGTAGTCACGGCTGTAGTTCATCTTGGTCTTCCGCTTGCACCCAGTTGGCGTTGCAAAAGGAGAAACTTTTGGGTCCTACAATGGACACAAATGTGCATATGTAAAATGTAGAAAATGTTGGGCTGTGTCCATCTGGCCAGTGGTTGTGACCGCTGCTGTATGTTCCCCACTCGCGGATGTCTGTTTGACTACACATATTATGTTGTGCTACGAAACCCATGTTCTACCACGATTAACCCAAATGGTATTGATGTAATGCTGCAGGTTGGCAAGTGCTTTAAGTAATCCTCAGAAGGCCCAGTAGGACATATACACCACTGTATTGTCAATATAAAACAGACAGAACATGCATACCCTATTTATTCATTGAAGCATGTTCGTTATATGCGAACACTAGTGTTGAAACATCGCATGACCTTCGTAGTTGTGGTTGTTAGTATGCCATTAGTATGTGTTCCACAGGTCGCCCATTTGTTCCAGTATGGAAGCGAGTGATCCTCATGTTGATGCTGGCAGATCGAGTTCTGTGTACTGCCGGTATGACGGCGGTCTGACTTTGTATGGGGAGTGTCTACTGTAGTCCCTAATGTATTTCCTGTGTTATGCCTTACCGCAGCTGTGTAATTCCACCAGGTGTCCAGTTATAGGTGCCATCTTGGTCGCATTACCTTGTCCATCCATGGGAATTGCCTACTGGACACTGATGTAGGGCTGAACACATTTTACACCTGCTTTTAGCATTCCCAGTGGATGCTTTGCATCCTTAGTGGGGAGTAAGGCACGTGCTATACCCACAGCCCTCCCACGGGGCGGGACAACGGATTATCTGCCAAACAACACCGAGCCCCATTTTGCATACCCAGGATCCCATGGCTGCAAACCTCCATGGTACGCATTACACATCCTTCATGTGTGCGGGACTGGGATGTGGACGCACTTCTATGGACACGACAATCTGGGGATTTCTGTTCATATGTCCTGCATTTCATGGACAGGTATCATCAACCTTAAACACGCTGGTGGTGCATGTCTAGCTGTGCCGTAGTCACGGCTGACACTCTGTCTGGCCGATCCCAACGAGTCGAAGGTGTAAACGCAACTATTTTTGGAGTCCTACAATGGACACCGATGTGCATATGTAAAGTGTAGAACGTGTTGGACTGTCACCATCTGGCCAGTGGTTTTGACTGCCGCTGTATGTTCCCCAATCATGGATGTCTGCTTGAGTACCCATATTATGTATTACTTGGCCTATCTATATCCACGTGCCAGTAAGCGGAAATACAGCAAACCTTGCGTCCTGCCCATCTTCATAAACGACATTATTGAACATATATCTGCCAAAACAGACAATGACAAAAATCATAGACTCCACAGTCAAACGATACTGAGCTCTTTCACCTACTAACATGGGGCATCGTCGGAGCATGGAATGCATTACATAGTTGTCCCTTATGCACTTCCTTCAGAGTCAGTTTAAAGTCAAATAATCAATAAACCTGCTCATAGTTAAGTGGACAGTGCTACAAATCTTGATTATAACGTGACATATACAAATCAGTGTTGCATACATTACTTCATGGAAACAATAATACAACAACAATGTGTTAATATAAATACAATATTGGTCAATACAATCAGTATCTTGAAACATAGTTGATAATTGCTGTGAGTAAACCTTAGAATGTAGTGTGTTGATCAGGATATTTTATATCAATGTGTATAATTGTAGCATTACGATTCCAAAGCATGGAATCAGTAAGTACTATTTAAGCATATATTTTACAATTATGAATGTAAATGAGTGGAGGACACATCCTTAACCTTCCCTGCTTCCAGTGGATCACACACGCTATCACTCCACACCGCATTTCTAATTGTGGGTTACGCGCAGGCGCATTACGCATATCCGTATTCTGTTTATATATGTTTACTGGGTCTGTGTGGTTACGTGTTTTGTGTTAGTTGTGACTATTCCAGTAACATATGTCTGATCCGTTGACGGACGTGTGCAGAACACACTTACAACTTTATACATGTAACAGTCTTTGCAGCATGGACGACACGCATTACGCTCACATCTATATGTTACATAGTTGTAATTCAAACGTGACTGCATTCACGTTTGCCAGTTACTGTGACCACTACACGTTAGCTGTTCGGTGTCATTAATATGCATACCCATGATACTTAAGTACATTTACATATCCCCCGCACTCACGCACGCCACAGGCATCCATTCTCCTGCTGGGAAAGGTGCGGTACTGCATGTTAAACATTCCTTATTCCCCTCGCCATGGCCCAGGATGCATATGTCGTGACCGCAGGGATGTTCAGATGACAGGTGCTTATATCCCCACGATACAGGCCTTCATTGTCAGGGTGTTGCTGTGGTGCTTTGGGTTTGGTCTTGTCCGCCCAGTGTACGGAACTGCCCTGACCGTGTACGAATGTTAGATGAGTCACATGGGCACGTTTTGTCCGTGTCTATGGTACCATGTCACCCCCCCCAATTATTCATAACCGTGTGTGCCGATTGGCCGGTGTACCCGTTGTAGATCTTGTTATACTAATTGCACACGGTCTGGTCGAACGGACCTATTTCCATTACTAACCCTCGGTATGTATGACCTGTGTCGCAATATTACATGGGTTTACCATTGCGTGACAGCTTTCACTGGAGCCACAGACATGTCCGTTGCTTGGTTTGGGCGGTTCCGCTGTGCTACACACATTTAACATGGCGGAACAGGTTGAACAGCTCAGCCACGGGGACATCGGGTTCTCCGTCGCTGTTTAGTATTGAATCGCTATGTGGAGTTTGTTTCACAAAGCGAGACAATGTCAACATTGGTAACGGACATCTCGCGCAGTACGCCCGCACCGCCGCGGGTGACGTATGTCTGCGTTTGGGCGGTGGACAGGCATTATGCTGTGCCATTATGTCTGGGAATATATGGTTTCTTGCCATAGATGATATGCCATACTAGCAATGACCCGCGTCTGGGTGTGGGTACTGCTGTATTACCCACGGGAAGAGTGGCCTTAGGTTAAGTGGTGCCCTAGGCAGAAGTTGCCACCGCAACATCACCCGCTACCCCCCTCCTGGTCTACCTACACCAAACAAAGTCTGGAAATGTGCCCCGAGTAGAACAACGCCCTAGACGGCTGCCTACATGGCCTATGCCTAAGGCCGGCTATGTGTGTGGTCCCTCGGGCATCGGACTCGGGAACGCGCCACGTCTGCCGTGGGTATGTCCAGCATTACCCACATCCAGCCGTGGTGTATTGCCATGATGTTCCATGTGTACAGTGGTGCCGGTTACCATACATATGCCTTTCTCAAAAGCCGATTTCACACTTCTGAACACTACTGTGGTCTCCTTTAAGGCCCCTGAGCCAGTGGTGAACATCACTCAAACCGCTGAATCACGTACATATGCCTTCCACCCGCACCTACAGGACTGCATCAGGCAATCCCATACAAAACTGAGACTCTTTGTACCACACACAAGCATGCAGTCTGGTGGACCCCAGCCATGAACTAGCTCTACAACGACAGGAGGTAGATACTGCAAGCTAAAGCGGAATACTTGTAAGGTAACACACCCTTGCTCATTATATGTGAAGAACTACAAGCTGTCATGAAATCATCCAGGGGAAATTCAACAGAGAAATTAACAAGGACTCAACAGACATTCATAATTCCTTCTTTAGCTATGTTGGACACCTGGGAGGACACTCCCAGATATGCTCAAACCGGGTTCACAATGATGTGAGGATGACTGAACCTACACACACATTGCCAGCATACTGGCTGACATGTTCAGTGCTAACATTTCCCCCCCCCACATGGAGAGTTATCTATACCTGAGACTTGTAGATCCTGGAACATCTGTAACGCACAGGTGGGAAATGCAGTCTCCAAGGCAGTCAACACAGCATCCATCGGACCGGATGGTGTCCCAGCTGTGTACTCCATGAACTCTATGGGGAATTAAACCCACACTTAGGACAGCTGTTTAATCTTAGCCTCACCTCAGGATACGCATTCGAGTAGTAGCACAAGGCGACTGTAGTCACACTTCACATAGATGGTGCCTCCACTGACCCTGGTTATTACCATCCCATTAGCTTGACAAGCCTTATCTGCAAAGCCATGGAGAGGGATCATAATGGAACTCATAGATAAAGACATAGGGGACTCGCATACTTTGGATACATCCCAGTTTAGCTTGGTCAAAGTCAGATCATGCCTTTTACACGTGTTTGACTTTGTAGAATCAGTCACCAAGGCCATTGATGAGGGTAAAGCAGTCCATACAGCCTACCTCAACCTGGCAAAGGCCTTCGACACAATACCCCCCTCGGGTATCAGTGATAAACCCGTCATCTTGAACATATATCCATACATCGCCATATGGGTTGCAAACTGGCTAAGTCACAGAACACACATGGTCATAGTTGCTGGCGCCATGTCATACTCACAGCCAGTCACAAGCGGTGTCCCATGGGGCTCAGTCCTGGGTCCACTATTTTTCAGCATCTACATTTCCAAAGTACAAGCAAACACAGGGGGGTTATGGTGACAATGTTTGCAGATGACTGCAAACTGGGTGCCATAGTCAGACACACATCTGACACAGATATCCTTCAGGAGTGCCTCACAGATGTGGATAACTGGTGCCAGAGACATGGCCTACAGCTAAATGCCAGAAATGCATAGTCATACCCTTCGGGAAGAACAAGGTTACCCCTAGCTACCATATAGGTGGCAATCCACTGAGCACAGAGGGAGTTACCAGGGATCTGGGGACCCGGGTTGTTGTTAACCGTTCGTTAGACACACACGTTGCTAACGTAGTTAGGTAGACCTTCCACATTGCCCACATCATCATGAAGGTATTCACATCTAGATCAGGGGAGGTCATTGTCCCCTTGTACTCATCACTCATTAGACCTATGATTGGGTACAATGCCCTGTTCAGAATGTATGTGACCCGACACCTGCAGCAGCTGGAAAGGCACCAACAGTTCATCGACAAACAGATGCACGGTCTCAGGAATATGTGTTATACTGACCAACTGAAAGAATTCCAGATGTATACAGTTGCATACCACTTGCCCAGAGGTGACCTGTGCCTGGCATACAAGGCCATGTCAAACCCAGATCTGATGAGTATGCTTCACCTAAAGAGGTTAGATCCCTCAGAACCACAAGGGCAGGTGACGTACACCTTGACACTGTCATTAATAGAACGTGTTGGTGGGACAGATTCATCACCCAGACACTCACTATGCTGTGGAACAACATCCCAGTACATGTGAGGGCAGGCACCTCGCTGGCCTTCTGTTAGTATTTTGACATGGATGTCTGAATTGATTTATTTAAGTAACCTTCTAAATGAATATTTACATTACCACATTGTGAATCTTTACATTTCGTTGGTCTATTTTACATTAGTCATAATCATACGGTTTATCTGTGTATATTATGGTTCATTTATATTACTAGGTGTCTGCAGTTTTTTTAATATATTGGCACAGTCCGTAGAACATATATATGTAGCTTATACAGTCAGACATTTGGAAAACATTATGTTGGTTCATCTTCCATATATATACATATATTTCTATTTCTCTATGAAGAATGTACCTTTCGAAGCAATGTCTGATGTCCTCACTGTGTGGAATTTGTAACCCAAGTAAAGTTTGTTTGCTTGTTTGCCTTTAAGGCATGTAATTAATACCTAGCACATCTAATTTACTGACCAATTACGGGTTTTACATGTAGTAGGTTGGACTGCATTGTATGTATTCTGAATAAGTCTGCTTATGAAGCAGACGAAAAGAGCTTCAATAAACTATGGTGACTGCATTTAATTCCTGGTGTGCTCTGAGTGGTCACTGACGGTGTCTACAGTACCAGGGCGTTGCTTTGGACTTCATCGGCTGGTTGTCTGTGTTTGTTGTATGGGGAATGTCAAGTGTAGTCCCTATGTGTATTACTTGTGTAATGCCTTACTACGGCAGTGTAATTCCACTGGGTTTGCAGTTATGAGTGCCATCTTAGTCATACGCTTGTCCATCCATGTGAATTGCCTACTGGACACTGGTATACGGCTGTACACATTTCACACCTGCATTTTGCAGTCTCCGGTAGATGGTTTGCATTATTAGCGGAGAGTAAGGCAGGTGCTACGCACACATCCCTCTCACGGGGCGGGACAAAGGATTGCCTGCGAAACAACACCGAGGCCAGATTCTACATACCCAGACTCCCTTGACTGCAACAGTCGACAGTACCCATTACACATCCTTCATGTGCGGGACTGTGATGTGGACGCAGTTCTATGGACCCGCACCCTGGGTATTTCTGTGCATGTGTGCTGCATTTCATGGACAGCTATCATCAACATTGAACACGCTTGCGGTGCATGTGTACCTGTGACGTGGTGACGACAATGAGGTCACGTGAGTAATGCAGGAAGCTAGCAGGCATTCCATGAATGGAATTTTTGGGTCCTACAATGGACACCGATGTGCATATGTCAAGTTAGATGTTGCTGGACTGTGTCCACCTGCCCAGTGCTTTTCACTGCTGGTGTATGTTCCCAATCGGATGTCTGTTTCACTACCCAGTCTGAATGGTGCTACATAACCAGGTGATTTAGTACTGTGAACAAATGACATACATCCAAAGATGCTGGTTAGCAACTGCTTCATATAAACCTCAGACATCCCAATGGGACATATCCGTCACCGTATTTCCAATATAACACCACCGGAACATGTTGATTACCTATGTTTTCATTTAACCATGTTGTCTTCATAGGTGGGAATGCCATAGTTTACATATCCTACTTGACGTTGTGTGTGTGCCATTAGTATGTGTTCCACAGGTCGCACATCTGTTCCGCTGTACGGTAGCGGGTGCTTCTCATTCTGTTGCTGGCAGATTGAGTGCTGTGTACGCCGGTGTTGGCACGACGGTCCGGCTTTGTATGTGGAATGTCAACTGTAGTCCCTATGTGTATTTCCTGTGTTATGCCTTACCGCGGCTGTGTAGTTTACCCGGGTTTGCAGTTGTGGGTGCCATCTTGGCCATACGGTTGTCCATCCATGAGAATTGCATACTGGACACTAGTATAGGGCTGTACACATTTCACACCTGCATTTTGCAATCTCCGGTAGATGGTTTGCATTATTAGCGGAGAGTAAGGCAGGTGCTACGCACACATCCCTCCCACGGGGCGGGACAAAGGATTGCCTGCGAAACAACACCGTGGCCGGAGTCTACATACCCAGAATCCCTTGACTGCAACAATCGACAGTACCCATTACACATCCTTCATGTGCAGGACTGTGATGTGGACGCAGTTCTATGGACCCGGTACCCTGGGTATTTCTGTGCATCTGTGCTGCATTACATGGACAGCTATCAGCAACATTAAACACGCTTGTGGTGCATATGTGTACCTGTGACGACAATGAGTTCAGGTACGCATTGAAATAAGACATTATTCTGTTCTTTCCACAATTTTTGGGTCCTACAATGGACACCACTGTGCATATGTAAAGTGTAGAGCTTGTCGGACTGTGTCCTTGTGAGCAGTGGGTTTCACTGATGCTGTGTGTTCAGCAATCGCGATGTCTGCTTGTCTACCCATACTGTGTAGTGCTACAGGAACCATGTCTTCCGACAACAGAACCCAATGGTGTACATCCAATGTTGCAGGTTAGCAACCACTTTCATACCCAGGGGTCACGATTGGGAGGTATTGCCACTTTATTATCGAAGCAACACCTCCAGACTGTGTACATCACGGGAACTTTAGGCCAGTCTTACCGGCCATTTGCAATTGTAATTAGCACACACGTGTCAATACATGTATGATAAGACATATTATCATGCAGATGTTAATCTATGTTATTTGGACATTGGCTTCTGCTATTGGCATCCGTTGCTGCGAGTGTTGCCAGTTACCATACACATTGCTTGCTCAGAGGCAGACTACACAATTCTGCACACTACTGTGGTCTCCTTTAAGGACCCTGAGCCAGTGGTCGACAGTACTGCAGCCACTGCATCAATCACATTTGCCATCTACCAGTACCTACAGGACTGCATGAACCAGGCATTCACTTACCCAACTGTGGTTCATTGTACCAATGCCAAGCATCCAGTGTGGTGTACCCCAGCCATACACAGGATGTACAACACGAGGAGGTGGCTACCACAAGGTGGAGCAGACACCTTGTGAGGTATGACACCCTTGGTCATCATATGTGTAGAGTTACACACTGTCGCCATGGTCCAGGGCACATTCCACAGATATACCTACATGGACCTGGCTGACAATCATACCATCTTCAGTTGCTATGCTCAACACCTGGGAGGTCACTCCCACATATGCTCTGACTGGGTTCACAAAGAGGTGGAGTTTACTCAACATACACACATTGCCAACAAACAGGCTGACAAGTCCAGTATGGACATCTCCACACCCTCCCCACACATGAGGAGATGTCTGTACCAGCGGTTTGTGGTCACCAAATGTTCTGTGACACACAGGTGGGACATGCTCTCTCCAGGGTAGTGGACATAGCATCCATGAGACCAGTTGGTGACCCCACTGTGTACTCCACTATCTCGTTGAGGTATTAGACCCACAGTTAGGACAGCTATTTCTTTGTAGCCTCACCTCAGGTAAGGTACCCAGGTTGTGTCGCATGGCAACTGTAGTCCCACGTCACAGGGCCAATGCCTCCACTGAGCCTGGTTATTACTGTCCCATTACCATGAGGAGACCTATCTGCAAAGACATGGGGAGGGATCATACTGCGGCTCGTATATGACTGCATAGGGGACATACATACTTTGCATCCAACACGGTTTGTCTTGTTCAGGGGCGGTTCATGCCTTTAAAGCATGGGTGCAATTTTCGGGACAGTCACCGGGGCCATTGATGGGGTGTTGCAGTCCATACAGCCTACCTCGACCTGGCAAAGGCCTTCATCACATTACCCCTCAAGTATCGCTGATAAACCCATTGGCTGGGATGTGAACACGTACATCACAGAATGTGTTGGAAACTGTCTATGCGACACAACCCACACGGTCATAGTTGCTGGCAGCGTGTCAGACCTACTGCCTGTCGCAAGTGGTGTCCCATGGGACCCTTCCGTGGGTCCACTGCTGTCATACATCTACATTTCCACGGTACAGGCACACACAGGGGTTTTGTGGGCAACATTGTTTGTAAATGACTGCAAAACAGGTGCCATAGTGGGACGGACATCTGACACAGATATCCTTCGAAGGGGCCTCCCAGATATGCATATCTGTTGTCAGGGACATGTCCCACAGCTAAATGCTAAGTGATGCAACATCATACCTGTGGAGAACTACTAGGTCACCCCTGTCCAGCATATAGGTGGCTGTCCACTCAGCACAGGGGTGATTACCAGGGATCAGGGGACAGAGTTTGCCAGTCACCATTCATTCAACACACACGTTGCTATTGTGGTTGTGTGGGACTTCTACATTGCCCACCTGTTTGTGCAGGGATTCACATCTACATCAGGCTAGGTCAATGTCTCCTTGTACCCATTACGTGTTACAGCTATGATTTACTACATTGCCCCATTCAGACTGTATCTGACCATACACCTACAGCAGCTGGGAAGCCCTCATAGGTTAATTGTTGTACAGATGCAAGATGACATCATTTTGTGTAATGCTGCCCCACTTGTAGGACCCCTGCCACATTACGTCACATACCTGCTGTTTAGTGTTGACCTGTGCCTGACATACAAGGCCATGTCAACCCATATGTCATGTGTATGCTTCACCTACTGTATCTGCATCCCTCAGAACCACTAGGGCAGGTGACATTTACCTTGTCACGGTCATTAATGGGATGTGTTGAGTGACACATATATCACCCAGACACTCATAATGCTGTGGATCTACATCACAGTACATGTGAGACAGAGATCCTTCCTAGCCTTGTTCACGGGTGTGTTGTCCATTGGGTGGAGAATTGCAGGTATAGGCCAGGGATTACATAATTATCCCTGCTTGACGGAGGCACGGCTATCATGGGTATTTTATCTGAAGCACAGAAGGTTGGCAAAGTCATCCTAACTATGGTGTAGTGTTATGGCTGAACCTGGGACGATGGCCTACCCTGTACCTATGGACGATGAACCTATATTCATAGTTTGTCACATTTACAATTGTCTATTCCCTATACTCTTTCTCCAGTGTATATTTCTGTGGCACATGATTGTCCTCTGTAGTACATGCAGGTATGCTGTGTACAGTGCACATACGTCACAGTTGATGACAGTGTATCTGTGTCCCTAACACTGTGATACCGAGGACTACCACACATCCTTCACAACATTACATGCATATGTCCATTCTATTCTTCTTTGGCCTATGGGGGGGGGTGTTAAGGCAAACATTACACAAGTCCCTGTTTGTGCATGCTTCATGTTGGTGTTTGACCAGGCTCCGTTGCAGTCGTGTGTTGGACAGTAGTGTTTCTGTGTGTTTGCCATGTGTTTTTATTGCCGGTACATCTGTGGGAGGTGTGGTTGGCACATGTTCCTCTTTGCAGGGACACCCATCCTGGGGTTTGTGTCATGCATCTGCACTTGGCACGTGCCATATGTCCTGTACTATTCCCACAGTCGTATGCCTTCATGCACTACTACTGCGTGTTACTGGCTGTTTGTATGTGGTACACATGGACATTGTGATGGTTGGCTTGACCTATTCCCATGCTAGACCGTACACATCTGTCAATTAAGTTGTTTAAATCAAACTGTAACACTCATTCGTATTTTCAAACTGACAGTCAATAACACAGGAAGCTGAGATTAATAACGTTTTACTACTGTGCAGCTGGAGGCAAAGAACTATGCAGTAAATGTTTAGACATTTGTTTTACTCTATACATGTTACAGCTGTATGAACATTGGGTATACTATCATCTTTTGCACACATTAATGATGTGGTCAGTCACAAGGCATTTACATCGCTAGAGTCCACAACGTTGTATTCCTACAACGGTGCTCAGGTAATGCTTATTAAATGTTTTCCCATGAGAATAACACAGCCTTGCAAGGCACCTTGTCAATTACAGTGTCCTTCTGTGATTGTAGCTGTTTCAAGGACCCTAGACTGTTCCGATACTGTAGTCGGTTAATTTCTTGATACGTTGCTTTGTCTCTCTGGTAAGGAGTTGTACTGTTATCTTCGCTAGAGCTCACAAGGCCATCCTCCTCAGAGGAAGGGGTGATGTTATGCATGTACATACATTTATTGTTCTGTAACCCAGCAGATAATTAATGCTGACAGACATAAGCCTGCTGTACTGGTTACTGCCAGGATCAGAATTCCATCACACTACAGCTTAGCTTCACCAATTACATGCAGGCTTAGTTCTACTGCCATATTGTACGGTACATTTCAATGCATTATCTAGTATTTCGAGTCTAAACTGGCACTTCATATGTGTTTCTATATATATTTTTTGAACAACATCCATCCGGCCATATGCATGTTGTTCCGTCCTTTACCTTGACCGTGTGTATTTAGCCATCCGGCAACGCTACTCTCCACATGTGATGTCCCACCTTCCCCTTCTTTGCCTGTAGCACCCTGTTAGGAAGTCCTGTTTGGTGGGCACGTGTTCCGCTATATGTGATCGACTTCACTGCATAGCTAATCATCGATGCGGTGGTTCAACAACCCGACTTGTCCACATGTGTACAGTTATGTGCACCGTGTCGTATGCAAACCTATATGGTTTCGACGGGTACATACCACATGCAGGATGTACACATTCTGCAGACACATTCACATGCAGCCATTTACATATCTGTACCTGAGGTGGGTTGGTGACATGTGGGGTACGTATTTGCCCGTGGCATTGCCTAACACAAACATCTTACCACATTTCAGGTATGCACATTGTGTGTGGATGTATAGCTGCACACGGATGCTAGCGGGTTAGGGTGCACAGGTATACATGGGTGGGACTGACATATACAATGAGGCTATTGTGTATTACATCTGAATGCATGGGTTCTGCTTCTGGATATTACACTTCAACATACGCCATCCAGTGTATGCGACAGAGACGTTGCTGGGTGTGGGATATGTTGCTATGCACATGTTTGCCTGTGTTTAAGGTATCTTGATTCCTTACTGTTGTTATGTCAACACAGCTACCCGTCTATGTACTCTCACTACTGCTTGTGACCATTATGGTTGGCACCTTTTCTAATGCCCATAGTGGGGCATGTTATGTGGAAACTTCGGAATTTGCAGGACTACACCTACCCACGGCAAGTGCAGTTGACAGAACTTCACTTGTTTGCCATACTATAAGCTTATTATGTAAGCATTTAGGTTCCTTATTCATTTTCTTCTGCCATGTCTGTGTTTCATATACCAGTGTATTATGTTTTATACTACTATTACATGTATATTGGAATATTTTTGGCAGGGGATCTGAGGTCATTTTCCATTTTTCCGATTGTTGCAGGGACACAACTGTCCAATCAGGGACTGTCCATGGCACATTGGGACAGCTGGTAACCCTGGTGACCATGCCCATGTCGCTACTGGGGTTGCCACCTTTTCCAGTTTCCAAGCTGGGATATTTACGGGACTCACATCTGACTTTACAGGCCGACACATACACACGGTCACTATATAGCATAGGACTTCACTTGTTTGCCTAAATAAAAGCTTATTGTTGTGGCAGTTTGCTTGCTTATTCTGTTTCTTGTGACATTTAGGTATTTCAGTTACAGAAATAAACAATTCATGCTACCATTACATTACATACGGGATATCATTATGTCCTACAATCTTAGCACGTTTGCCATTTTAATACGTTTTCGGGACACAACTGCCCATAGAGAGACTGCCCCACCCACAGTGGAATAGGTGGTGAGCTTAGTCGCTGCTCCTATGTCGGTGCGGCGCGCTGACATGCTGCTGTACACCTTCTCTGAGTGTAACCACTGACGGTGCATTGCGGGACAAACGCGGTCTTCTGCGTATCCTTTGCTCCTTGGATGGGTACACTTAAGCCTTCGTGGCTTGTATTTGCTTCTCCGTTTATTTGGGACGGGTACTATGCTGCATACTCTACGTGCGTTTCATTCTGCACGGGACCTGGCTGCTGCCATTACTATTATGGGCAGACCGTGGCTGTCAGCACATTAGGTTGCTCACCTCATGCCGGCTTAGACATGCCTCCAGACGCATCCTACCTGGGCTCGCTCACGTACACTACGCACGTGTCTGTGGTTGCGGTGCACTCTCATTAATATGCATATGGCGCTACTGCACCGGCTATTCACTGCACCGCCGGCGCAGACCTTACGCCGGCCTTGCGCCGAGCTTCATGAATCCCGGGGATTATGTCTGACCAGCTGGATAGCAAGGCCGTATTGTATCTAGAGGAAAAGTTTTTTTTTAAATATACAGCATCAACAGTTTTATGAATAGAAGACTGTAAGCTAAAGTGATGTAGATGCCCTGTGACATATCACGTCAGTAAGGTGGGCATAGCTTAAATGTTAAACCTATATAAAATTGTGTGCTTCCTGTTTCATGTCAGACAAAATTCTGTACTTGTACGTTTTTTGCCTCCTGGTGTACACTAGTAATCTTTTGAATCTGAACCTCCTGTGTATTGAATTCTTAATTTTATTTAACACTATTACAAAAAATTGTCTTGGACAATTTACATTTAAAAGACTTAGGAATTACTATTGAGACTAATAATAAAAAATCAATTTTAGTTAACTACCAAAACCTAATTGATACATTATCTAAATTAACAGGCAATTGGAATAAATTATTTTCACATTTGAGGATAGATTTACATTGATCAAAATGATAATCTTACCAAAATCTCATTCTTTAGTCAGTCATTAATTCTTCCCCTTCTAAAAACATTTAAACAAATAAACTCTATTTCACTAAAGTTCTTATTGTATCCCCTCAAAAAAATAAAAATCTCCTTAGACTGGCACATCAAAAGTTGGGAGGATTGATGCATTTGTTCCCCAATACTGACTTATATTCTAAATCTGTAATTATTAAAATAATATTCCACTGGATTAACTCCACTTATGCTTCCTTTTGGAAATCAATATATGAAAATATGCTAATAGATAATAAATCTATAATAGAAACATATTCAAATTTTGACATCAATACAATTTTGAGGGTTTTAAAACACTATATATATTAAATGAAAAATGTACGTTTACCCTCTACCCTTTCATAAATCATGTGCTGTTAATATTCAAGAGATTTCTGAGTTCAAATGATCTAATCATAGATCTATTAATAATATTATTTCCTATAGCTTTCACAAAAGGATGCTTAATATCTTTTAATACAAGGAAAATGTTTGACTTAATGAACAATAATTTAATTTATTGGCATAAATTTCTGAATGGGAATAAAATACACTCAGCTGATTATCTGATTGATAGCTAGAGTCTGGAAAATAGTAGTTGGTTAGATATAGAACATGTAAGGAATGTATTCAAGATAAAATTTAAATAGCATTAGACATGCAAACTAAAACTATTCCAAAAATCACGCACTTGTTTTCTAATATAAGTAATAATCTATCTAAAGGTAAGTCATAAGTAAGAAATTTTGCTTAAAATATGCAGGAAAGTCAATGTTCTCTTTATACTGAAATATTTATGCCTGGAAAATTTTACAGAGATTATTTTAGCACCTCACAAAATTGCTATTGTATATAAATCAGTAAAAATAAAATGCTGGAGATGTAATTAATCCTTTGATGCAGATTGGGTTTATATGACCATAGAATACATCATAGTGTCATCTTTCTGGACTGATTTTAGAAGCTTTTGCCAAGTATTGTGGTCAGATAATTGTACTAGATTCATAGATTCATAGATTCATAGGTTGGTAATAGGCTATCGGCCCTAGGTCCTGTACAAGCCTAGCCATAACAATTCCCTGTCTATTTCTTCCCACAATATTTAATTCCCTGGCCTCCTGTCAAGCAGGATGACTGATGTGATCCCCAAGGTAAATTTCCTATCTCCCATCCAGTCATCAAGGTTCCCTTTTGAAGAGGGCCAAGGAGGCACTCTGCTTGACATGTATGGGCAGTCTATTCCAGAGTATGGGGAGTCTCTGGGTGAAGAATCTATCCCTCCATAGTTTCATCGATTATTACAGATTCTAGACTATTACAGCTTCCTTGATTTTATTCAATGCCCCAATCCTAGATGTTATTCCAGTATCTCAACACCTCTTCTTTGGTTTGTCCTATCTGTTGCTAGGAAAGTTATAACTAAAAACTGGAAATGTAAAACTACCCTCTTTTACTAGTGAATTTATCTGTCTAGCCAAATATGTTTATTGTAAAAATAAATGATCAACCATAAAAATGAGAATTAGAAATGTAACTCATCAATACATAGCCTGATAGAAATTTAATGATCTATTAGAAAAGTTGTGTATATAATTCTTGTTATGGATTTTTGTATATATTATTTTTTTGTCAAATTGTTGAATTATTGTTAGAATATATAAAATCAAATAAAAACTTGTGTGAAGTCTATATGAATAGGAATGTGATAATAATCATCTTTTTAATATAATGTTACCGGGAAACATAAATGAAGAAGAAGAGGTAACAAGTTGTGAAGTGATAGCATTTTGAATTTGGGCAACATCACAAACAGGTTTAGGAAAGAAAGATCTTGAACTGGTCTCCAAGTATCTTCTTTTCTGACACTAAAAACATATTTAAAGAAAAAACTTTCCCAACCTGTGGAGAAAGAATGGCTTCTATCACTCCCTGAAAGAGCATGTATTGACTGATGAAGGAAATATAGGAGTTTAATTTGGTTGTTAAGGAATTACCCCTGGAAAGGAAGGATTTCCTCCCACTGCCATCTGTAATCTTGATGAATGATCTTCAGAACATATTTATCTGAAACTATCTGTTCCAGAGAGAAACGTAGAGATTCAGATTTGTTGGAAGGGAAAAGGGACTGCCAGGGTAGGTGGGGGACAAGGTCCCTTAAATTGTCATTCTGACTTGTTGGAATATCCTTAGTTTCCGGGATTCCAGAATTCTGCCATTTCTTCTTAAATGTCTATTTCCCTGAATTTTGTTGAGGCTGTTTATTTATTTATTTATTTTTGCTTTAATTTGATGGAGGGTTAGAGAATCCCTTAGAAAATTTGGAAAAGGGCTGAACAATCTTAGAGATTCCTTGTATCAACTTACCCCGTCATCGCATTTTTTGATAACTTCTGCAGCAGAGGAACAAAAAACTATATCTATCCAAAGACAATTCTAGTCTCATTTTCACATCATCTGGTTGGTTTTGCGAATGCAGCCAGGCAAATCAGTACCAGTGGCCAGAGCCCTAGAAGAAGTATCAGCTGAGTCATATACACATTATAAACTATGAGTTGTGCCCTGTAAAATGGAATAAACTAAATTGTTTAAAGTGGATTTTTCCTCGTAGAAGAAACTACAGACAAAACATTCCTCATACTTTTACAGTTGGTCAATAAACACTTTAACATATGGGCCTGACAATTCAAAATTCTGAAAATCAGAGTTGCAGAAGCATACATTTTTTTCCATACTTATCAATAATCTCTCCATCCTTGTCAGAAAGATTAAGATTAGAACTAAATGAATGTTTAGCAGCACTAGGATTAACTAAAGCTATATCTGCAGGGAGAAGTTTAGGACGAGTGTACAAAAACTTAAGAAATTCAGGAACTTACACATTCTGGCTGCCTTTGTAAGGGAAGTAGGCTGGCTATCAGGAAAGTTGCAGGCAGTGGCATCCACACACACATGTCCTCCAAAACTGACAAAACTGGAGGAATGGGTGAAGGTTCTGGAAACTCATTCTGTAACAGACCATACTATTTTCTGAGGGACTGAGAAACCTCAGTGTTCTCCCAGTAAAAACATTGGCACTTTTTATTAATTATCTCAGGGGGAAAAGAAACACCCACAGGAAGAATCAAAAACTGAGCTTGAATCAGAAACTGAGGAGAAAACCACATATCTATCCCCTCATCTTCGTGTCCAGATTCAGAATTTTAAATTTGTTCAGAAATAGAGTCATTCTTCTTTCTTTCACCAGAAAAAAAAAACTGTAATAGGGATCAATAGTCTGAATTAAACCCTGAACCAAACATGGTAGACTACTCTTTCTAAGGAAATTTGAAGAGGAATACATACGTGTTTAGTTTTCTTTTTCTTTTTGACAGGAAAAAATGATATCAATGTCAGCAGCAGCAGGGATGGACACAATATTATTATCTAACAGGGAAGTCATTCCTGTTCTCTTTCACAGGAACAACAAATGTGGCTCTCCCTTGCCCAGTGAGGGGACCCCAACAGCCACAGAGGATGCACCTAACCCCCCAGTCCATAGTGGCTGTAGAAGCTACACCAAAGGGATCTGGAATAAAAGACAAGTGGTCTGAGGAACCAGTTTTGTCCACAGCAGAGTTAACCATCTGTGGCAGAGGCAAATTGCTAGCCTACTATGGTGGCAAAGGCTCAGCTAAGCACTGTCAAGTGTTGCCCCACTTTCTTTGCTAATCCTATATAGATTTAGGTCCCCTTGCTGATCCCAGAGTAATAGCTGATCATTAACTTCCACAAACCAGGAATTACTTGCTGCTATGGACAGTCAGTTTCTTTACATTTCTCCAGCCAGCCTAATTGGCATGGGCATCCTGAGGCAATGTAACATTTACCTCATGGGTACTGATAACCACCTGCTCCTAAAGAAAGCAAATACAGAATGCGAGAGATCTCACTATATCATGAAACTTGAATCAGTCCTCTAATATAACAATAAAGAAGACATCAAAAAAGTTGTCAATTCACACACCTCTCCTCTTACACAAGATAAAGTCAAGACACATAAACCCACATATGTGGAGGTACTCACCAAGAGCCTACCTAAAGACCAGAGACCTCCCAAGTGCAGGAGAATCTCACATACTTTTACATGAGCAGAATCCACAAGTACACATAACAAGTATAACAGTGTTTCAGCAATCAAGTGCCTAAGGCAAAATGCTTCAGAACCAAATGTCCTAGTCATTGGTGACACACTAGTAAGACACACAAATGTCCCACTCACTAGGGTGGACCTGGAGAAGGTCACAGTCAGCTGCCTGTTGGGTTCCAAGATCTGCCAAGTCACATATGCACTCAAGTCATTCAGCAGCAATTACCGTTATGACTTTGTCATAGTACATGTTGGTGTGAATGACTTGAGCTGTACCACTCTGGGCTATATGAAGAAAGACATAATAAACCTCTCAGATTATGTGTGCCAGGCAGGTATGTCCCTAGCCCTTAGCAGCATTCTACTTCACATAGGATGAAGCCACAGTACAGACAAAAAAAAATGATTGATTTCAACGATTGGCTTAGCTTCTGGTATCACTCCAAGGGGATCCATTATCTGTCAGCCTGGGAAGACATGGTCAACAGACTTCAATTCTTCACCAGAGATGACCTTCACCTATCTCCTCAAGGCTTTAGGATATTGGCAAACACACTTGCCTTCCCCATAGAGCCTTTTTAGGCTATGTCAAAACAACAAAACTTCTGATGTAGAAAAATACTCTACAGTCTTAAGGTCATGCTGCTTAGTGCTAGGAGCCTAAACAGTAAGCTGCACTCCCTGGAAGCACTCCAGACCTTGGAAGATGCTGACATCTGTGCAGTCACATAGACATGGTTCAAGGTGCAGAGAGTACCCTGGCTGTGCAGGGCTACATTTCCTTCCACATGTTCAGACCCCAAAATGAGCATGAAAGAACCAAAGGTGGAGATATATACATTTTCGTTAAATGCAAATACACCTCATGACTAGTGAAACTGTACAACTCTCTTGAGCTACTCCAGGTCCAAATAACTATAAGCAAAACACCCTACCACATCATAGCTAGCTACTGGTCCCCCACCATGAACCAGGAGGAACACACCACATACATGGACTTGCTTGAAACACTCAGTATACAGCCAAAAACCTTGGTCATGGGAGACATCAACTACCCATCCATCAGCTGGGCAATTTACACTAGCACAGGCATGACCACATCAAGGTTCCTGGACTTTGTTAACTGAAATACACTGAAATAGTTGGAATGCACCCCAACAAGGGTCTAAAATGTCCTAGACATACAACTTACCAAATAGGGGCTACTGCACTACCCAAGTATGCTGCCCTCCCTCTGTCTCGTTTAAAGTAAAGATCAGATCTGACAGGTCTATATTATAACATCGAAGTCTTAAAACTTCGAATGTTATAATATCAAACCTTATGCATCGAACGCTGAAAATAGGGAAGCTGAAGAATATTGAATACTTTCCTAGGGAAAGTATTCAGTGGGCTGTTTCTGCAGCTTTGCTATTTCCTTGACTGTTGAGCGAAGGTTACCAACTGGGTTAAGGTAATACAAATGAAGGTGAGTGTGCGATAGGGACCTTAGGTTTAGGGAGCGGGTAAGGTGAGTGTGTGATAGTGACTTTAGGGTTAGGGAGCTGGTAAGGTGAGTGTGCGATAGGGACTTTAAGGTTAGGGAGCGGGTAAGGTGAGTGTGTGGTAGTTACGGACCTTAGGGTTAGGGTTGGGTGAAGGTAAGTGGCTAGCTAGTAGTGCATGTATGGTTTAGTGTAGGGGTTTGTGAAGTGTGTGTGTGTGGATTATTTATTTTAGTGTGCTTGCGTTGTGTGTATGTGTTTCAGAACAGATTCCCTGGGGAAAAATTTGCTATTCTGAGTGTTCTCTGTTCTGGTGTTTCAATGGAAATGGTTCGATATTATAACATTCGAAGTTTTAAGACTTCAATGTTATAATATAGACCAGATCTCCCCCACAGGAGCAAAAAAAATAAAAAAATTCTGCAAAGCAAGCTATCATCTCTTAATGATGGTATAAATGGTTTCAAATCCCCTGCTAACACAAGCAACAGTGACTCCTATGTGAAGAGGTACAAAAATGTCCTATATAGCCACTTAAGCAAATATATTGACTAGGCAGTACGTGACAGAACTAAAACCAGGTCCTCTCACAAAAACAAGCCATTCGGGTGGACTGCAAGTATAAATAAGTTATATAACAAAAGAAAGAAAGAAACTGATATCTAAGAACAAGAAGGAACATACTCAGCAAAGGAAGATTACCCTACACAGACTAAACATGCAAATCAGAAACTTTGTAAAGTCCTCTAAAGCAAGTTACAAGACTAGACTAGCATTCCTAACTAAAAACAATCATAAGGCACTCTCTAGCTGCATCTGAAGCCTCAAAGAGAATACCCAGTTGTGTGCTGAACTTACAGTGGATGGCACCACTCACATGGAGCCTGAAGAAATTGCCAACCTGCTAGCTGACAGATTTGGTGACTTCACCCCCCCTGTCCCCACCAGACATATCCCATAGAACTCCTGGCACCTGTCCTCTACCATTTATCTCCAAAGAATAGGTCATTCAAGCATGCTCCAAGGCCAGAAATGCAACCTGTATGGGACCAGACAACATCCTAGGCTGCATACGAAACAGTCTAAAACAAGACTTAGCAGAACCACTTGGCTGTCTCTTTAACCATAGCCTGAGCACTGATTTTGTGCCAGAGGGGTGGAGAACATCAACAGTAATCCCATTGCACAAAGGGGGTCCATCAACTGACCCTGAAACTATAGACCCATTAGCCTGACCAGCCTTATCTGCAAGGTCATGGAAAGAATCATCATGGACCTTATCAACCAGGACATAGGCAACATTCAAACTCATAACCCAACCAAGTCTGATTTTGTCAAGGATATATCTTGATTATTAAATCTGTTGGACTGCTTTGAGAAAGTCACCAAAGCCCTGGATGAGGGTAAAGCAGTACACACTACCTACCTTGATTTAGCTAAGACATTTGACAGAATTGCCCACTCTGGTATCATTGAGAAACTCTCCCAGCTGGGTGTTAACCCATTTGCAACTAGATGGGTAGCAAACTGGCTCACAGTTAGAATGCACATTGTTAAAGCTGGGGAATCCACTTCCACCAGTAGACCAATTACCAGTGATGTAGCACATGGATCTGTGCTGGACCATTTATTGTTTGAATTTATTTTCATGAAGTCCAGTCAAAAGTAGATGGCCTGTGTCTTATTAAGTTTGCAGACAACTGTAAACTGGTTAGAATCATAGAGTCCCCCAGTGATATCAACAAACTGATACAGACAAATGATTGGTGCCAGGGACATGGACTAAAACTAAATGCAAAAAAGTGCCTTATTATACCCTTTGGCAGACAAATAGACCCTGATAGATATGATATAGACAGCACACCTGTGAGCTCAAACACAGTGGTGCAAGATTTGGAAACACAGGTTGATAGCAATATAAACTTCAATCACCATGTGAGGAAAGCCTTCTACACTGCTCATCTAATAAATAAGGGCATTGCATCCAAGACCAGGGAGATCATTACTCCACTGTACTTGGCCCTTATCAGACCTCTGATTGAATACAAATGTCCCTTCTGTATATACCTCACCAGACATCTGCAGCAGCTGGAGAGACCACAGAGGTTTCTAACCAAAATAATTCAAGGCCTCCAAGACATGACCTACATGGAAAGACTGAAAGCCCTATCTCTGTACTGGTTATCAAACAAGCTGCTTAGAGTTGACCTGTGCCTGGCCGGGAGAGCAGCCTATGACACTGCCCTAATGCTGCACATCTGCAAATCAAATGGAACAAGAGTCACTCACTCCAGTGATCTCAACCTAGCCTGTGACATTAATAGAACTAACGCAAGAGACAGATATGTCTCCCAGAGATTGCCACTCCTCTGGAATAAGTTCCAAATTCATGTGAAGCAGAACTCCTCAATGACCCTATTTAAGTACAACCTTAACAATTGGAAGCGAAACCACAAATTCACCCTGGCATTGGCACATATGGCCGTCTTGGACAGGGGCACTCCCTGATGATCATAGTATCACTTCTGCAAACAATGACCATCTAACTCAGGTTGTTTTACATGGCTAGGCTTGTAAAGGCCCTAGGACGATTAGCCTAGTAACTTCCCATGAACCTACGAACCTATCATGAAGCTCAGGAGCAAAATCAACAGTGATGTCACTTTATTGAACAAACATTGAAAGGTTTCTTTCCTCAAGACTTCATCGGAATAAATGCATTCTTTATGGATTTATATATTTCCTTTTATATTTTTATTACATCCAATCTTTACTGAATTTTTATTTATTGTAGGAGACATATTAGAGAGGTGGTTGTTTTACATTAGGTCACCAGATATATTTAATTTTTAAATAATGGCTGTTTTAAATAAACAGAAATAAGTTTTGCTTCCAGTTTTATTTTATTTGTGGAATGGGTCAGATCTTGCTCCTGTTTTACTTGACACTAATGTTTTACTTATATATTTGTTCATTAATTGTACATTGGTTTAATTTGTTAATTAACACATTAGGGTTGAGATTTCTGGGGATATATATATATATATATATATATATATATACTAGCTTTGTAAGTGTATGCATTTATTCTGGTGAAGTCCTGAGGGATGGAAGAGCTCAATGTTTGCTCAATAAATTGACACAGTAGGTTGTCTTAGTGTGAGGACTTTTGTGAGCGGGAACTGGGCAATAGTAGCACCGACAGCCTCAGGAGAGTATGTTGTGGTTACTGTGTGCATAGTGAAATGAACTGTCTGCAATAAGTGAGCAAGAGTCTGGTGGAAGAATATGTGGACAGAAAAGGAGGGGTGTGACAGATAAGGTTTAAAAGGCAGGATAATTAAAAATCACCAGGTGGGGAGGGCTTAAACATACTGTCTAGAATGAGTCCAGTCATAAATGTACACTATAACAAGTATTTTATCTTTGAGGGGGTTGGTGCCTCTGTTAACAGAGGCAAGATAAAATAAATTTGCAATTGGTGGTTACAATTACTTTTATATACTGCAGGTTAGCTGAGCATAACATGCAGTATCATATGCTAAAACCTAACTGATGCTTGTAAAAACTATTAAATTGATGTCATTGTGCATATATCCCAATAAGAATACATTGTAAAGAATGCATGATGTTAGTTGTTCTCATATGAGGTGGCAGTACCTATTGTACAGCTTAATAAAAAATATAGTATAAAAATCATGACTATTGTATTATAATAAGGACTCTCTCTTTTCTCCTGCATATCTGCATCAATGCATTTTTTCTGCTTCTTGCTGTACTGCAGATAAATCCTGCTTATTCTCAGCCATACTGACATTGAAAGTTCAGATTTGCATATAGCAAGGTTGCATGTTTCAGGCTGTCTGTGTCATTTTATTTATCTTTTTCTTTTTATTATAATTTCTCCATTGAAATCTTGATACAGCTTTACACCTGTACATCTTAACAAACCTATATATACAGCATGATGAAAAATATTACAACTTCTTGTCTTATTTCTATCACAGATATAAATGTACATAGAAGCAATACTAATTATTAACCCACAGTCCCAAATTTCATCAAGAGATCTCCTTGGATGTTCTCTTGTGTTCATTTCCATTGTTCCAAACTCAAATCATCACCAATATCTCCTCAATCTGTTGCAAACAACCCACACCTTATAATTTAGCTTCCTGCAGACTTACACTGCCAGTTGATTTTGCAGGTTCTCCTCCTGTGCTATCATTTTGTGACAGTCTGGTTCATCATAGCCAGTAGGTCAACCAATATCCATCATTCCTTTGCCCATGCCCTTCTTCTTCAGCTATATATTGCTTCTTTATCTAATCTCCTCACAAATTACTCCTCCACAGACCTTACCTACTATATTTGCCTCACTTTCTCACAGCCCCATGCCATCTGTAAAGCTGGGAACTCCATATCCTCATGTATCTTACGTTATGAATTTCCTTGTGTAGACAAGTCAGAACAAAGAGTTTCATCCTTCTTTATGAGCTTACCTCTCATTCATAGACAGGTGTGCAGTTTGCCATTCCATGGCAGTGGCTCAGCAAGTAGGACACTTGAGTTCTATTCCCTTCCCAGGTAATTGGATTCCTTTTCAATGTGGGCAGTGCAGCACAGCATTTAGGGGTGCTGTACTCCTAAGTGTGACATCTTTTTCATGGGGCATTAAACTGAGGCTCATTTGACTCAGTTGTTTGGCAGTTCAGTTGTATGGAAAAGATCCCATGACAATTATCAAAAAGAGGAGGGATTGCTTTATTATATTATGAAAAAGATCCCATGACACATCAAAAAAGAGGAGGGATTGCTTTAATAAAATCTTTGTAGGCTCTGTGTAGAGCCTGAACAGAATGTACTAGTGTGCATGGCTATGGTTCCCCATCAGCAGTGGGCCATGTATGTTAATCATGGCATACTGCCAAGCGAGATCACAGTAGCACAGATATTGAATCCGTGTAGGCAGTGTCATTTCCCATGGTTATGGATTGTCCAGTGAATTCCTGGACAGATGTTATGTAAAGCATAACGTACATACCCGTAATGTACCCTGCTAGTCTAGAAATACAGTATGTGTGAATTGTAATATATATTTTTTTGTTTGTTTGTTTTTTTTTCATTTTTTTTAAAGTCTGTTTGGTTGGTGCAGTGTGCAGCAATGCCAATCTGCACTTACACATGCAGAGCTGACACCTGCCAGACATCTAAAAATAGAAACCAGATGTAATTAATTATTTATTTTGCTTTCTTTGAATGCAAGTTTGTGGGCACAGAGTGCACCAATGCTGAGTTGCACTTGCACATGCACAGGTGACATCTGCCAGCCATCACTGAATAGAAACTGGAGGTAATTAATTATGTGTTTTTGTCTACCGTGTTTTTATTTTACATTTTAAATGGCCATTCGCTCGATGCTGCTCACTGCTTAGCAATGCTAACAGTCAGTTTAGTAGTATATGTGAAGGTATACTGGTTATCATACTATCCATGTAGCTGAATGGGTAGAGTCATGGCCTAGAGTGTTGTGGGTCCTGGGTTTGAGTCCCCAGCAGTCATACCTTTTTTTACATTTATTGCTGTGGAAATGTGTGAGATGACCTAAAGGGTGGTTTAATGTAAAAAGAAATTTGTTACATTTGAAAAAGCTGAGTGGTTCTAAGCACTGCTCAAACATGGTTAATGGCTGCTCCTGTTTGCACATTGCTAAGCTTCGCTAAAACACAGTTGTGCGAGTTTACACAATGATCAGCTTCTCTAAGTTGATTTGCATGATACTAAGCAATGCAACACTTTTTGAATGTTGCAATGTGACGTGTAAGAGTGGGAAAAGAGCCTATATTAAGGCCAATAGCCAAGAACTCTGAAGCATTTGTTGGAGTCTTATTAACCTGTCAATATGCCTGGCAGTGTTGGTGAGGGAGCATGCTTTTGAGCACAGAGGTGGGGTGTGCAGGAGTCTAGAATACTTGTTTGACTCCTGGTTTGAAACTATGAACCCCGGCTGTTCCAGGATGATTACCAGGGCTCAGAATGTAAAGTTGAAGCCTGGGATCGGTTGGCCAGGGATCTTACCAATGCTACTAGTATCCCTGAACTGATGAGCAGTGTCCTCATCACTATGATGACCTGAAGGAAAGGAAGAGGAGAAGCTTGGACACCTGGGTCCAAAGGAATAGGGCTGGGCATGCCCCACAGATATGTAAGTATATTTGTCATTACTTTACTAAAATACAAGCTGAATCTGTGCAAAACTGGTATGCATAATGGTGTGCTTCTCTTCCAACAGCTGCAGCTGAATGGGCTCACAACATCCAGTCTCATGCCAGGTACCTGGCCAGGGTGCACTGTGAGTATGGTAAGATATTTTCTGATACCTGTAGTGCAATAATCAATAAACAATACCAATAACAATAAGCAATAAGGTATAAAGTAGGATTGTGGTTTGATAACCAAAGTGTTGCAATAAGTGCTGTGGGACTGTATTCACTGAATGTGTGTTCTAATGTTGTTGGATTCAACTGTAAAACTGACATAAATAAAGAATGCAAAAAGAATTGCCTGATAAATGTATTGCACAAACCACAGTACAGTTCAGGGCTGTCTGCAGCCCACTTTCACTCACATAAAGCTCTCTATTCCTCCCACTCCAGAAACAAAGTATATGGGTAATATAGCCCACGTTCTGGGCAGATATCATGTGTATACTTCCCGGATTCTAGGAAGCAATAACAATAAAGTATAAAGCAGGAATGCAGTTTCATAAGAATATGTTGAATTAAGTGCAGTGGGGCTGTATTCATTGCATGTCTATTCTAATCTCACTGCAGTCAATTTTTGCATAATGTGCACATGTCCCTGCAGACACAGCTTTTGGGGTCTACTCCCATGCCTGCCAACTAAGACACGATGGCTGTCTAGTCTACTTAATGTATACAAACTTATCTCTCAATTGTCACAATTTTTCATAATGTAATGACAACTACCCAATCTATCTGGTACATGATAAGCAGATAAATGGTTACCTGGAATGCAAATGTATTTGCAAATCCATGTACAGAACACATTGGTAGTTATGTACATGCACATTATGTGAAAGCGTCCCATGTAGTTGTGTACCTGCATTTGTTAGTGCTTGACTCATACTGTCCCATGCTAACAGTTTGAGAGGTATGTACATGCTTCATCGTCTATAGAAGAATTTGAGTCACTGTAGTCACAACTGACACTGCACACCTGTAGAAGTATGTATTAGCAGTCTGTGTATTAATATCATTAGCGACTTCACTAATGGCTTGTTTTTCTCTCTCCCCCACTCCTTATAGGTTCATAGGTTCATAGGTAGGTACTAGGCTATCAGCCTGAGGGCCTATGTAAGCCTAGCCAACAAGGTTCCCTGGCTTACGCCACCCAAAAAAGTTATTTTCCTGTGCCACTGTTAAGCAGAGACACAGAAGTGATCCCCAGGTTATATTTCCTATTTCCCATCCACTCATCAAGATTTTTCTTGAAGAGTGCTAAACGTTGTTTGACATAGATGGGTAGTCTGTTCCAGAGTATGGGAAGTCTCTGGGACAGGAATCTATCCCTCTATCATGTCCTGTTTATTGTGGTGACAAGTTTTAGGTCCCTAGAGTGTAGCTCAGAAGGATTGGGATTTCTTTAGGTGTAGCATGTCCAACAGCTCTGGGTTTGACATAGCTTTATATGTTAGGCAGAAATCACCTTGGAGTAGGTGATATGCTATGGAGTAAAGCTGGTGTTTTTTGAGACAGTCAGTGTAGGACATCTGTTTGAGGCCAGTAATCCTCTTTGTGATGTACTTCTGTGGCCTTTCTAGCTGCTGCAGATGTCTTGTGAGGTACATTTCAAAATGGGCATTGTACTCTATAATGGGTCTAATGAGAGTTGAGTAGAGGGGAAAAATGACCTCTTTTTTCCTGGATGAGAACCCTTTTATGATGAGGGACTTCCTGACTACTGTGGCGATGTGACTATCAAAGGACAAACTACTGTCCACCTTACCTTCTTTAATTTATTAATGTTATTTCTTCTTCTTTTTCTTCTTTTGGCTTTTTCCCGGATAGGGGTCACCACAGCGGCTCACCTGTCTGCTCATGATTGGCAGCATAGTTTTTATGGTGTTGCGTTGCCAGCCCAGCGCCCAATGTTCCACAGAAGACACACACACACACACACCCATACACACACACATACACACTCACACCTAGGGCCAATTTAGAGTGTCCAATCCACCTACAGCATGTCTTTGGGATGAACCACAGGGAGGACATGCAGACTCCGCAAAGAAGGCACCCCAACCAAGGATTGAACCAGGCAACCTCTTGCTGTGAGGTGACAACGCTAACCACTGCACCACCATGGCTGTCCCAGTGTTATTTATTATGATTTAATATTAATATATTCTGTTAAACTAACTGTTTTGTTGGCCTTATGGATTATTTCATTCTGGTCTGCTGTTAACATACTTACTGTTCTTCTTCTTTTTATTGTCTGATGAAGCTTACCAAGCGAAAATGCTTACTTTTATGTCTGAACACCCTTGAATAAATTTTATTTGATCTACACTGGAAATTTTGGACTATTTGGTTTACCTTCACTTGTGACTGTCACTGTGATTTTATATGTTTTGTTTCTGCTTCGCTTTGTCCCATGCTTATGACTTTTGTGTTATATACTTTCTTTAGTTGGGACAAAGTGTTTACCGGATTCTTTGGCAGTATTTTCTTTTGTTACATTAATCAATATTATGTTCCATTATGTTTTGCTAACATTGCTTTGGTTATTATTAACCTTAACTTATCTTTATATCTAATTTACTACAAAGTTTCAAGGTAGGCAAGTTCCAGGTGATCCACCTACCTTGACTCCTTCGGTCATGGCATCTGGGTACGCACGTTTTGGACCCAGCCTGGTGTTGCCCCCTCTGCTGCCCCTGCACTACCTGTGCCATCAAGTAGTTCTGCCCCTCAGGACAGGGCTTGTCCCCCCATCTGGGAGTGGTGGTGCAGGGAGTGTTGTCACCTGCAATTACCTGTCAGGTTTGGTACACAGGATTGTGTTCCATTGTTTTGCAGGCCACCTGCACTGGATGGAGGGCATGCTGGCCACACTGGTGGGGAAACTTCACCCTGGAGCCCAGCCTCCACCACTGCTACCTTAGGGGCAGTGAAGGAGCAGTGCCTGCATTCCCATGGATGGGGACTTGAGTCACACTGCTACCTTGTGGAGGTATTTGAGACTGGGATTCAACAACAACCTCCCCATCCAAGGTGTTCACCCACTCTTGTGTCACACACCTCCCCTGCCTGCTGTCTTGTTTGTCTGCAAAAGCTTCTTCACTTTCCCGAAGTATCTCCTCCACACTTACCTATGTCCCTTCCCCAACATTCCACTCTCACTGGAAAAAAAAAAATGGGCACCTGTCCCCAAAAAAAATATTGTCCCATACATAGCTCTCCATTTTGCACATGTGTCCACCAGACACATGTAATTTGGTCCAGTTGGCTTGACAACGCACTTAAATTGTCCTCAACCCTCTCTCTGGGGGTGACAGTACAAATTCTTCTACAAATTCGGTCAAAGTACACAGTTGCTGCTGTACAAGAAATAGATAGCTATGGTTCTTCCCTACACCCTTCCTGCATATACCTACCTGCATTTCACTATATTTTTCCCCCTGCTTGCACCCCATTTCACCACTGTCTTAGCTCCCCTTTTTTATTTTCTAAAAGATATTTTGGGTGACACTGTGCAACAAGGCACATCATGCAGCGTTGCTAATCTCAGCTAAATTGAGCTATATCAATGTATGTGTTTTAAATGATAACAGACATGTACAAAATAAACATCTGTCCCCTATTTGAACCCTTGAACATCAAACTAGCAGACCACTGCATTAACCTGCCATGTCACACAGCTGTTAATTGAAACAGGTGGTTTTAGCAAAACATAGTAATTGCAAGTTATCATAATTAAGGGTATATAAGCAGAGCTGCTCATCGTGCAAAGTTGTGCAAACTTGTTGAAACCATAATGGAAAAACTGGGAGTGTAACTTCCAGTCTGGTACAGGACTACAACACTAGAAATCCAGGCAAACACTAATAGATATAACTTAGGTCTCTAATACCAGGCAAATGGGCACTTTTAACAGCAACATGTGCACCTGTTAAAACATTAATGGCAAAATACATGCTCAACTGGGACTCTGGTGGAGAAATACATCTTTATAAAGCTAGGCACATAATAATGGATATGATGGAGGTATGTCACAGACTGCATGTGTGCATTTATACCTTCACAAATTCACATGCTGTAACATTGACTCAGTATCTCAGTCTGTTAAATGCTTTGCAAACACTAAGTTTTGCACACATAGTCCTGGATTCAATCCAGTGGTGTGTAGCATTTACATTACATTATTGTGAAGCCATCAATGAATGACTTAGTTATGTACTATTTATCCACACAATGCAATTCTAATGAAATGTCTGCTTTTCACTGATGGAAGTCACAGGACTGCAGATAGGAACACACCTGGCATATCCCTATAGCAACACTGTAATGCATAAAGTGTCAAGCCATGCATTAATATGCATTCACAGATTATTTGAACTTAGGTAATGCAAATGAGTCCCACTAATATCAGAGTGCAGCACACAACCATTTCATAATGATATTAAATATCAGAACAGCTGCAAAACTAACATACACATATGGAGGTCCTGCTAGTAACAAGGACTGCAAGCACACACAAATGACTACCATAATGTAACACATGGCATGATAGTTGCTCAAAACATTGACATAATTGTATATTTACCCCTATGTTGCTCAAGAACACAGCAAACATGTTGCTAGTACTCTGTTAGTGATACCATTGCCTAACATACTTACCTTAAACACATGCCCTAATTTGCAGTGGCAAGAGTACCTTCACTCTGGGCCTGCCTCTACAACAAGGCTGCCACAGCTCCCACAGTTACTCTTACAGCGTGTTGGCCTCCAAAGGGTTCAAACTTTCTGCCTATGCCTATTGGCTCCAGCATCAGCTGCAGCCTATAGCACACATGTGTATGTAAAAGTAGCTGCTTTAGACATGCCCTCTGTGATGGTGTAGTATCTTGACCCCAGGAATCTCCAGCACAACATATTAGAAATGGCTTCTAATCTACATGAAGGCCTTATATCTTGTTCAGTGGTTGCATGTCATTGGCTGATTATACCGCAAATCAGCTGTGTTGGTTCTAATTAGCAGTTCAGAACCTCAGACTGGTTAAGAGCCAATCACCTGCTAATGAGAACCATGTTAAAAAGGCAAACAGCTGGCTAGGGAACCAGTCTGTATGAGACTTTCTTCAGACAGTAAATGCATTACCAAACACTTTATATATCTACACATATCAACTGAGGAGTATTGTACTCTATCAGGTATGTAACCGTTTTCTTTACAAAATGATGCATATGTGTGAATATACATTGGGGAATGGGGATTACAGTATTAAACCTTTCTTAGAACTGTAATGAAGACATATCCTTGATCTCCAGATTTGTTACACATACAGAGGATGTACAGTACATCAGCAGTGGAATGTTTTTTGTGAATGTGGCACACTGGCCTCATGGGAATGTCCCTTTATAGTGGTTGCACTACCACACTGCTATTTGTTTGGCACTGCTGTTTTGACACATTATCAGAGGGGCTGCCCCTAGGGGACACATTACAATGGACTCCTGTGTTGGGTGTGTGATCATACAACAGTATCTGTCATGGTATAAACAGGAATAGCTGACTATTGCTAGTATCTGAGTTGTATCCACATGGTTAGTATGTTTGCACATTGTGGAATATGACATGTGTGATCAAGTAGTGGATAATGTCAGACATTCTGTTCTTGCTATATGTCTACATAGTGTACTTCCACGTATGTGATCCTGACATGTGTTCCCATTTTATTGTCTTTCAGGAAACATGCATGCCAATGTACCCCTTTTATGGATGATGAGAATGATATCAACCTGGAAGGCCTCCAACAACACCATGAACTCCTACTGTCTAGGGACAGTGGGCAGCATTGTGGGCTGATCTTGTCCATGATGTGAACGCCATAGGTCACCAGAGCATATGAAAAGGTTCAACACTGTGGCACAGATATATAATTAATGCTGCATGCAGAGGAGCAGCTGATATGGCCAGGGACTGTGGTGTCACTGGTGGAGGGCCTGCAGCAGAAAAAATACTCTCAGCCACTGAGGAATTCCTGGTGAATCTAGGAATACATGATAGCTCCCAAGCATCCATCACACCGTATATCATGGATGTGGTTGCCACAGTTTCCACAGCAGAGGAGCATTCAGGTAGGCTTAGTTTGATCAGCACTGGAGTACTGTAGCATTCAATTTGTGAGGGTGTAGATACTTTTACGTGGGTGTCAGGTGTTTGTTCTTTTGGGGGAGGTTTAACTGTAGTTTAGATCTCATGCTCAGATTTTGCCCAACATATTTAACAAAGTAACTACTGTAAATGTGAGCTATATGGACATATTACCCTCTTATAGTACAACATGTGGTGGTGTTTACATTATGTCTTTCTCAACTTTTGACAGTTCCCTCAAGAATTGGACAAGGCTGTGCTCCTGCTCCTGGTAAGCACAACAATGTTTTGCTACAGATGCAGATTTACCACAATATATTCCCTAAAATGTCATCCCAGGCCTGCTAGCTGGATTGCTGTACTTTCAGCATGATTGCCAACTGCACAGATATTTTCTGACTGTACACACTTTAGAGTCATACCTATGCCTTGTAGGTGTGACAACACTGATAGATGTAACAGTATTGTCAGGGCATTGCAGATTGGCATGTGTGTCAACTGCGCAGAGTCTTCACAAATGTCAACAGTGTACCTCATTGTTGCTGATGAGATTGCAGTGTAAAGAGCTTTTATTTACATATAATTACAGATATGTGTGTGTGTGGGAAAGGTAATGTTCTCATGTCCTACTATATGAGGTTGATGGTTAAATAGGTCTGTAATAGTGACAGCAGTGTATACAGCTTTACATATATTGCAACATAGTACTGCAGAACATAATAGTGCAGGTATTAATGTACTGCTTTTCCCTTTCTTAACACAGGTGACAAGGGGATTGGTCTCTGCCCCCTACACAACTTGATGTCAGTGTCTCCTCAGACTCTGACAGCAGTGTATACAGCTTTACATATATTGCAATATAGTACTGCAGAACATAATAGTGCAGGTATTAATGTACTGTTTTTCCTTTTCTTAACACAGGTGACCAGGGGATTGGTCTCTGCCCCCTACACAACTTGATGTCAGTGTGTCCTCAGACTCTGATGATGATGGTAGCCAAAGTAAGGTACAAGTGAAGGTTTCAGGGTCTGATTCTGTCCCAGAGGTTTACATCCCTCTTCTGCCCTCAGTATCACCACACACATTCAGTATTCCTACACATACTTAATCCCCATAGGCCACAAATATTGCACAGTCAGTGTGTGGGGACAATGAACAGGAAAATGTGGCAACTATGGCTCCAGTGAGAGTAGACACTGGCCATAGCCAGAGAGCTGGCAAGGTTGCACATAGGCAGATTGAAAAGGGTGCTCATAGGATGCCTACTGTCCTTCCACCAGCTGTTGCAGATGTCTCATCCCAGGTCACTTGGTGTATGTTTTGGGACATCATGGAGCCACAAGCATGTTCCAAAAGGAACTCCAGATGAATGCTCAGCATTATGGATGCAGCACAGTTTGACATCCATGACTGCCTTGACTGCATTGGTGATACCCTGGATTGGGTCCTTGATGCAGTGAAAAGAAGGTGGCCTGAGACAGATTGCAGAATATCTTTCATAGAATGCACATTGTCAGTGATGGAACATCTGGTTGGAGTTGCGCGTCGGATCTGTAGGTGTAGGTCAGCAGCTAAATCTGCTGAGAGTCCATGTGGACATGTTCAATCAGGCACCTGTAGTGGCAGTGCATCCAGAGCTTCAAAGGGGGATGTGCTGTCCATACCAAGATGTGGCAGACCATGGCCTTGTTGTCCTGGGCATTCCCATAGAGTCACCATCAGGTACTAGCACCACTTCTGCCCTTTGCCATGGAGGTGCCAGTGCAACTCATGGCAGAGCCAGTTCCCATGTTCAGGTCAGAGATGGTGAACTGTCAGCTCTACCACTCACGGTTCACAGCTGTCCCACATACACACATGTAGGGCTAGCACTGAGCTTGACTGTGTTCACACACACACACACACACACACACACACACACACACACACACACACACACACACACACACACACACACACACACACACACACACACACACACACACCTCTGTCAAAATCAAGTCACCTACAGACACACACAGCACATTTCCATGGTTTATCTTGCCTACTTCCCTTCCTGACTAGTACATATGCTTTCAACCTATTGGGTCAGCCTAGGCCCCTTGCACACCCATGCAACACCTGGTGTAAGTGATGACATCTGTAGAATAGAGCATGTGTATGTACCTTTAAGAAGCATTTCCAGATGTAGGCATGTGCATATAAATTGTGAGCATGTGCAGGTAGCAGTGCCATTTTGAGAGAACAGCCAGAATGTTAACACGTATGATTGTGGTAGTCAGTCTGTTATAAGTTTATTTAAGTTTACATTACAAAGCCTCATTCCTGATTTGTTTGTGAGTTATAAAGCTGCTTAAACTGAACCCACAATTGCTCATCTGTTTTATCCTGATCAGACGAGTGACATGGTGTCAGAACCGGGGTTAAGAGAGCAACTTCTTCAAGCCATGAGATGCAGAGTTGAAGGTGAAGGCAGATTGAGCTGGTTGAGTGAAACAGAGTTGAAATGATCAAAAAGGGCCAGATATGAACTTAAGGTAACCAAAACTTGCACAAATGATTTATTTTGCAAAGAAAATGAAATGGAGCATATGTAAGGCACAAACTGCATTATTAATTAAATGTGTAGCACAAAATGCATTATTAATGAAACAAAAGGCAGAAAATGCATTATTAATCAAATGAAGTGTTTCAAACCACAATATTTGATAAAAATAGCCAACATACTCATATGGGGCTCAGAATTACGTCCAGTTTGCATAACAAGCATTTTTTAAGTAAAACAAGCACAAGGAAAGTATAATGAGGATGATAAGAGATTAAAAGGGCATAATGAGTAAAATAAAGGGGCAAAATAACATTAAAAAGCAAGATGACTACATGTATTTAGTAAAGGACTCCATCTGGGCACAAACTACTATGTCACATTGACCAAAGCCATTCAAAGTATAACTAGAATTGTTCAAAGGATCTCAGAGTGTGCACAGTGTTTGCAGAGTGTGTGCTTTATTACGGTGCAATTATTTCAATCAGTTTGCTGTGTGCAAAGTACAGTTATATTGCAAAGAACAGTCAAAGAATAGCCATTTCAAAATGTTTCTTGTGCTGTGTACATTTATTCACAGAGTGCCTCCATTTCAAAGTGTTTCTTACACTGCACAGAGTTATTTCACAAAGTTATTTTGCAAAGTACAGCCATATTGAAGAGTTTCTGTGCTGTGTACAATTTATTTGAAAAGTGCATTCATTTCAAAGTGTTTCATGCTCTGAGCTTTTTTCTGCTGTGTACACTTTATTCCCAAAGTATAGTCATGTTGAAGTATTTCTTATACTGATAAGGAGTGGTTTCACAAAGTACAGTGATTTTAAAGTGTTCTTGTGCTACAGAGTCTATTTGGCAAAGTGCAGCTATTTCAAAGAGTCTGTTGTGCAATTGAGCATAATTAAAAATTCTGGGATAAAGTTCAGGCATATTTATATGTGTGAGTGTTCATACATAATTCCAAGCATCTTCACTACTGTGTGTTGATATGGCAGAGGCATTTCGCAGACCCAGTCTACTCGTGTTTGATCATAATATAGCAGAGAATTGGAGAGTACTTGAGCAGGAATATGATATTTTCATACAAGCAGCTTTTTCTGACAAAGATGCACATATAAGGGCATTCATTTTTCTTAACTTAGCTGGGTCAGAGACCAGTGAAAGAAAGCATTCATCTGTGTATACACCAAAAATATATGCAAGAGAGGGGGAAACCATCATATTGTTGTACTGGCTGAATCAAGGGAGGATCCTGAGAGCTTGAAATGTAAATTTAGAGAAATGAGTAACCCTCAGACACATGTTACACTAGAGAGGCACTTATTTTATACAAGAGACCAAAAGCCAAGTGAAACTTTTGCAACTTATATCACTGACTTGAGAAATAAGGCTAAAACATGCATATTTCATGATTTGAAAGATGAGTTAATAAAGGACAGGCTTGTGTGTGGTGTTAATAATGCTGCAGTGAAAAAGATTTTACTTCCTGACAGTGATTTAAAGTTGAGCAAAGTCATAGAAATTTGTCAAATACATGAGCTCACAGAAATGCACACAACTATGCTTACAAGTGATAAGAGCATGGTTTGAAAAGCCTCTAGAGCAAATGTTGACAGCATGTGCCTAAGCAGATGGCAGCTGCAACTCCTGTGGGATTCCTTATGAGATTCCATAACTTTCTAGCAAGTTCTAAGACTAGCTCAGCAACATGGACATGCTCAATGCAGTGTAAGGGTGTCAGCAAAATGCAAGTCAAGTCTGATTGTTAACTGTGGTAATTGTAGAGCCAACCATGAGTCTAAAAGAAAGAAGTGCTTAGCATATGGTCAGAAATGCCACAGGTATAAAAAATGGAACCACTTTCCAAAGTTTTGTAAATCTAGCAAGCCTCATTCAGTTATTAAGAAAGGTCACTCAAAAAACAAGTTGATCAAATGGAAAGCTGCAACACTACTTTCTATGTAGATGGTGTATCAGGGGTCGGTAAAAGGGTTAATGCAGTAGATGTGCTGGCAAAGAACAAAGTATTTTGTACTGTCCTGATCAATGGAAAACCCACACAGCTCAAAGTGGACACTGGTTCAAAGTGTAATGTAATGTCAGCAGTAATATTTGCTAAAGTGAGAGCTGGTGAGCAACTTAATTTGATTAACTGTGAGAAGCTTGCTGCTTATGGCGGTGAAGAGATTCAAACCAAAGGCTCAGTAGTGCTTTCATGCTATTTGGCAACAGTTACTGCTTGTAAATTTATGCAGTTAGAAGTCCTGTGCAGTCATTATTAGGTCTCAGAGACAGTTTAAGAATGAAACTGCTTTCTTTTACCAAAGAAGTACATCATGTAAGCACAGTTCCAGCTTTACTGATGCTATTTTGTCAGAGTATGCTGACATGTTCGATGACAAGTTAGGCAAACCTCCAGTTGTGTCCTCCATGAAAGTAGACCCAGAGGTCAGTCCAGTGGTCAGCCCAGCAAGGAGAGTTCCAATAGCTATGCAGGACAAAGTCAAGGTCCAGCTAGACAAAATGGTGCAGCAAGGGGTGATTTGCCCAGTCACAGAATCAACTGAGTGGGTATATTCCAAGGTAGTTGCTCATAAGAAAAATTCAGATGAAATCAGTATATGCATTGACCCAAGAGACTTGAGCAAGGTACTAAAGAGACCTCATCATCCTATGCGCACAGTCAAGGAGGTTGCCACCCTCATGCCAAATGCCACTGTTTTTTCTGTCTTAGATGCAAAGAGTTAATTTTGTCAATTAATGTTTGATAGCAAATCTTCACTACTGACAACATTCAGTACCCCATTTGGTAGATACAGATTCCTCAGGATGCTTTTTGGAATAAATTCTGCCAGTGAAGTATTTCAGCGTGCAATGCAACATATCTTTTTGGGATACCCATGTGCAATAATAGTTGATGATTTACTAGTTGTAGGCAATGGTGAAGCAGAGCATGACAGAAACCTCAAGAACATTTTGGGCAGAGCTTGCGAAGTAAACTTTAAGGATAATCCTCTGAAATGTAAATTCAGACTACCAGAAGTTATTTATGAAGGTCATTTATTTACCAGTACAGGCTTATGACCAGACACTTCCAAGCAAGCAGCCATTCTTGAAATGCCAACTCCAGACAATATCCAAGCCTTGCAGCATTTTCTTGGTATGTTTAACTATTTGGGCAAATTTATCCCTGATTTTAGTGAGGTATCAGCACCTTTAAGAGAGCTGACATGTAAAACTGTTGCCTGGTCATGGGTAGAACAACACCAGAGAGCATTTGATAACCTCAAACAGCAAATTGACAACCCTCCTACATTAAGATACTATGGTGTCCACAAACCAGTAATTCTTAACTGTGGTGCTTCAAAGTTCAGTTTTGGTGCAGATATTCTTCAAGAGAGTAGACCTGTTTCCTATGCATCTATAACTCTTACCAAAATTGAGATGCAGTGCACTCAAATTGAGAAGGAACTTTTGGCAACTGCGTTTGCATGTTCAAAGTTCCGTGATTATATTTATGGCCAAGCTATCCAAATCGAAACTGATCAAGTACCTCTAGTTACTATTTTAAAGAAGCCTATGCATTCAGCTCCAGCAAGACTGCAAAGAATGATGCTCAGATTACAAAAATATAATTTCAAAATCATTTATACAAAAGGTAAACTTCTTTATCTGGCTGATACCTTATCCAGATTGCCCAGAAATACCACGGAACAGCTTGATGCAGAGAATTTTAAATTTGATGCCATGGAAGTGTATAATTTTTCTACCATGAGACTTGATGAGCTGAGAGATCATACAAAGACTGACCCAATTTTGCAAAAGCTCAACCACTTCATCAATGTAGAATGGCCTTCAAAGCAATCCTGTGTACCGCCAGAAGTTCATCCTTACTTTCCATACAGAGATGAGATGCTGATGGAAGATGGTATCATTTTCAAAGGTCTCAAGGTTATTGTTCCTACTTTTCCTTACAACATGAATACATTCAGATTTTGCATCATGGCCACCCAGGTTCTGATTCTGCCAAAAGAAGTGTGAGAGGACTAATATTTTGCCTTCTCTATTGAAAGTCATTTTATAAAGTGCTTTCTTCTTGTTCAGTATGTAGCAGTACTAAACTGCATTTGCAAAAAAGAGCCACTTCATCTAAGCCAAATTTCTGAACTACCTTGGTCAACAGTAGCCACTGACATATTTGAGTGGAACAATCAGCATTACATAGTGTTAGTAGACTCTTATTTGAACTGGTTTGAAATCAATTTGCTACCTAATGTAACATCCAGTGCTATTATTACTAAGATGAAAGATAATTTCTCAGTCCATGGTAGTCCGCATAAAGTTATTTCTGACAATGGTACCCAGTTTACCAGTCAATTGTTTCAGAGATTTGCAAAAGAGTGGGACTTTATCCATGTTACAAGTAGTCCTGAATACCCACAGTCAAATGGCCTTGCTGAACATGCAATACAAATTGCAAACAATTACTAGAGAGGTCGAAGTGTGACAATACTGATATCTTTTGAATTTACTTAATCTCAGAAATACACCCCTTGACAACCTTCTGGGGTTGCCTGCTCACAGAATTCTATCTAGGCAAACCTCTAGGCAAACCAGAACAACCTTGCCTACCAGTTCTAATTTGTTGGTGCCTAATGCTAAAAACAACAGAGAAGTTAAAGTCTAACTTTTTAAAAAGCGTTCTTCTCAGAAGTCTGGCTATGATAAAATGAGCAGATTTCTTCACCCATTAAAAGAAGGAGAGACAGTGTGGATGCAAATGACAAAAGGCTTTGATTGAATTGGTCAAGTGAATGGTATATGTGCTGAGCTGAGATCCTACTTAGTGGAATCTGAGGGTATAGAATACAGGAGAAATCACAGGCATCTTATTCCTGTATCAGAAACAATATTGCAGCATCATACCTGTTTTACAGATGCTAGATCTCAGAGCAACTCTGACAATGTTCATACTGAAGAACATGTCTCAGCATCCACTTCTATTCCTGATGATGTCCCAGTTGTCCCCAAAGTTGAACATTCCTTGAAGATCGTCCCCATTGCTAGATCCAATTCTAAACTTTATCTTACTTGATCAGGTCATTTTTTTTAGACCTAGTATAAAATACACAGCAACCTGGACATGATTGTTTTATATGTGTCTGATTTTGTATGATTGCATGTCAAAGAATTAGTTCTGTATAATTGCATATCAAAAGATCATTTCTGTATAATTGCATGTCATTGAATACTGTTGTTTGTCGTATGAGCTATTTCTCAAAGAGGGAGGATGTAGAACAGAGCATGTGTATATACCCTTAAGAAGCATTTCCAGATGTAGGCACTTGCATATAAATAGTGATAAAGTGAAGGCAGCAGTGCCATTTTGAGAGAACAGCCAGAGTGTTAACATGTATGAGTGTGGTAGTCAGTCTGTTTATACGTTTATTAAGTTTAAGTTACAAAGCCTCATTTCTGATGCGTTTGTGTGTAATAAAGCTGCTTGAACTGAACCCACAAATGTTTGTCTGTTTTATCCTGACCAGATGAGTGACAATACCTGTGCCACACCCCTGTCATCCTCATCATCAATGCAGGGAAATGAAGCTATGTATCTGATGCATGGGATAATTATAAATATATTTTATATGTTTTATATATATATATATATATATATATATATATATATATATATATATATATAAACACAAAAAAAAAACTTGCGTACAAGAACATGGAGAGTGGAACCCCATACAAACCAGTAAAAGCCACTGCAAGTGCTACTTTTATCAGCAGACTGTGAGCAGTGTAGGTCTATTACAATCTTCTCTCTGTTATACTCCTACTAATTCTTTTGCTGTGCACACTACTGGATCCCCCCCTTTTCCTCCCATTTATTGTAACAAATATATACAGTTTTCCAAAGCTTTGCATTCATTGTATATTCTTATATTTTATTTATCTTATATATTACATTTATTTTATATTCTTATATGTTATTTTCCCATTTATTGTAACAAATATATACAGTTTCTCAACAATTTGCATTTTTTTATATTCTACCTCCCTGATGCTCTACTAAATCTGCTTTTAAGTTCACATAGATAAACAGACACCTTTAGGTACTGACCTGGGCTAGCTGGTTGATTTTGTTTCATCTCACAGCTTTCTCCAAGTCCTGGTTCATAGACTCCCCAACTTCACTTGTTCTCCTAACATAATTCTCTCTTAAGATACCCTCGGCACTCCTAATATATCTCAGTTTAGTAAAAGCTATTATCTGGTGCAAAAGTAAACTAATATAAGCTCAGGACTAAAAGTGTCTGCTGTTTGTAATATACATATCCTCCCCCAAAACCTGTGATACCAGTAAGGCAGCATATAACTTACCTGCAGACTACCATAATTTCAGTACTACCTGATTGTTTTTTTTTTATTTTTTTTTTTTTTCATAACCCTATTCCAGCTGGGCTAACCTGCTTCATTCACCCTCACAATGCTGGGGCTCACTGTGCTCCTGTACCCTACTTCCATTTCCACCCACCCTTCTTTCATTAGACTTATACTCCCTACATCACACCCTTTCCTTTTCCTCCACCCAATCAGCCACTCTAATTAATTAACACCTTTTCTCCTTGACAACCACTCCTTCTCCACTCTCATCCCCTATAGACTCATTACCTACCCCACCCCCTTCCTAGTCCCATCCATTCCCTACAACATACTCCTGGTCTCATCTTGAACCATGCCCCCACTCTCATATCCTATACCACTACATATCAGCCATATCTACTATTCATTCCCTCTCTCTACTCTATCACCTATCATATGGCACCTATATCTCTCCATTTCCTTTCTCTTCTTTCTCTCACTAACAACCTCCTACCATACTTCACTTTGCCTTCAACCCCTCTCTCCCACCCTCCCTCATACTCTCAACACCCACTCTGTCACCCATATTTAGTTTCACCATCACTCTTCCCCACCTCACCATCTGACTTCTTCAAAATTACCACTTTTTCTAGCTCATCTCTCCCCACTAGTCAGAAACCTAGATATCCTTCTACTCTGAACTTGTGCTTCTATATTCCCACATTCTTTGACACATTTCTCTTGGATGGGGACATCCACCCCAACCCACGAGCTCCCACCCCTTGCTTGCACAATACCTCAACACTAACCTCTCCTATCCTCCTCCCCCTCCTAATAACACACTCCCACCTAAATCACTAAAGATCTTCTCAATAAGTATTTAAAGCATTGTAAATAAAATAACAGAACTGCAGTCTTGGATTTCTAATACATCTCCCCACATCTTAATTCTATCAGAAACCTGGCTTAAACAACATCCTCAAATCGAAAATCTTACCTCCAGGCTCAATAGAACCAATAAGAAAGGAGGAGGTGACTATCATCTACTCTGAACTATTAAACCTCCTCTCTCCATCTCTGTTTCATCTTTCTCAACTGCAGACATCCTGATCATTAACTGTCACCTAAACTCACACAAAAAAATGCCATTGTCTCTATATACATTCCCCCCATCAATAATATTCCAATCCTAGAGACCTTTTTCTTCTGGCTCACTCAGCATGTCCCCTATGAAACCATCATACTGAGAGAAGTTAAAATAGATGGTCTAAACTGTCCCCTCATCCCTACCCATAGTCTAAACCTCCATGGATTTCATCAACACATTTCTACCCACACTAGAACTAACAAAAACTCCCCTTCTGGACCTATCCTTGACTGGATTCTTACTTCAGCTCCCAACCATTACCATAAACCTGGCATACTTCCAAACTCTTTAAGTGATCACTCTCCAAACTTTATTCATAGATTCACCCAACATTCTCCCAAAGACCATACTTACAGAATATTCCAGAACTTCACCCACTTTGACCCAGACACGTTTAACTCTAAACTATCTGGCATCAATTGGCCCTGCCTATACCACCTCCCTCTCAATGAGGCTGTAAAGTCCTTCAATAAGATTTTCCTTGACACTCTTTATTCTATTGCCCCTTCTATAAAATTAAATCCAGCTATGCCTCCTGGCTTACAAAACAAACTCAATGTATCATGCACAAAAGAGATAACACCTGGACATCCTGGGTTAAAAATAATCCCCTCCCTTACTTCAGACATACAAAAAGCTCAGAAACCAGACCAAAAAACTAGTCATCAAACATAAGAGAGTTTATTTTCCTCTAACCAAGGCAGCCCTCACAAAAATCCAAAATAAATTCAGGACATCCATCAACAACCTGCTCCACCCAGGTAAACCCACTACTCCCAACCGCTTTCTGCACAACACTGTCACTGAAACTGATACTCTCCTCAGCAACTATTTCATAGAAACTATCCAAAAGCTCACAGAAAATAGCACATCTTACCCAACCCCTCAATAACCTCTTAACAAAACTCTCCCAATATATTTTCTTTCCAACCAGTATCAATTACCACTATTAAATCTCTTCTAAATAAACTTAATCTTTGCTTCCCCTCAGCTGACCAACTACCCTCCCACTTCCTAAAAATAGCTGCACAGTCCATTGTCTATCCTGTCACTATACATATTAATCATACCATCTCTGAGCCCTTGTTCCACATATCTGGAAATCCTTTTATACAATCGCTTTTCACAAAGGCAGCAACTCTACTGATCCATCTAACGTTTGACCCACTGCTATCCTGCCCCCTTTCTAAAATATTAGAAAAGTGCATCCATACTCAGTTAATCTTCTAACACCTTCTTGACAACAATCTCCTTACTCCTACCCAGCATTACTCTCCTTTACTCAAACAATGCTGAAGACTGTGACAATAACTTGCTCATCCCTTGTCTATTCCTTGATCTTTCAAAGGCATTTGATGCTGTCTCTCACTCTAAACTCCTTACTAAACTTTCTGATCTACATCTCTTTTCCTCCTCCATCAACTGGTACTCTAGCTACCTCTCCAGCAGGCAGCAATCTATCACTGGCAAACTGTCCTCTACCCATTCCTCTATTGTAAATATTAGAGTTGATCAAGGATTGATTCTAGGCCAGTCTGTTCAACATATTCACTAACAAACTTCACTCTGCTACTAACCTCTCTACACTTCCACAATATACTGATGACTCTACCATTATCATCTGCCCACAACATCCCTGAACTCCTAACTCTCGCTCAACAAACCTTCACCTCTGTCGAAACCTGGGTCTCTGATAATCAGTTAATACTAAATCCCAAAAACAGTAACTCCTTCTCTTCTTCTCTAAAACACTCGTCAAGCACAGACCCTCTTTCTCTATCACCCCTCTTAATAACACCATCATCAGACCTAAACCCCATACCAAACTGCATGGAGTAATTATTGATGATGAACTAAAATTTGATATTCATTTCCAACAATTTATAAAAAAGACCCACCAGAAACTCAGACTTCTCTATCGCAACCAGCAATTTCTGTCAACTTCTTGCAAACATTCCCTTGCTAAGTCCCTTCTCTTATCCTTTATTTTCTATGCTGCCCCTGTCCTTATTAATGTTCAAACTTCACTTATCACTAAACTAGAGCAAACTAATCACAAAATAGCCAGGTTTGCTTCTAATCTCCCCTATAAATCCCACCACTGCCTTGCCCATCAATCACTTCAATGGCCAGAATTCTCTAAACAACTACTTCTATCCCAACTGCACATTGCACACTCTATCCTGAATAACCCCTTTTCTTGCCCTTCCATCTCCCTAGTCTGCTACTACAACCCCCATTGTCACCTTCATGCTTCCAAAAAACACCTCCTTGACATATATAAACACAATAAAAATATAGGAAAGCCCCTCTACAAATACTCTGTTGCACATGCTTGGAACTCACTCCCTCAAAACATAAAAAGCATTCATCAAAATCACCTGTTCAAAAGAGAACTTACATTTTTTTCTTCAGAGTACATGGTCCTGCCCTTGTCTAACCCCTATTTGATCCAGCATCTTCCCTTCTCAACTTTAACTCCTTTTCCCTATTCTACTCTTTACTTCCTTGTACTTGCATCATATGCCATTATACTTCCCTCTCCACTCACTTCCATAGCATATATATTCATATGGATTCACTTCAGAAGACTCTAAACCCACAATCTCGAATCCCATAAGACTGACACCCAAAATCCTGAAGACTCAAAATCCTGAATCCCAAAAGACTGAAAACACACAGGATACAAACACTGACTATAGACAAGACAAAGCATGTTACTTTCCACCAAGTATGAGCACACACCCCACACCCCCTGATACTTAAATATATCAACAAGATCACACTCCACAGAAAAAAATGGCGAACATGCCATTACGTTTCATCACTGCCTGTTGTAACCTTAGTAATATTCCCTTCTAACTTGCTATACTACAATATAACTCATGTTAGTGTAGTGAAGTGCAATCTCGGAGTTGATATATTTAAGTAGCAGTGGGTGTGGGAGGGGGGGGGCGCAGTCCCCCTGCTCATACTTTGTGGAAAGTGATATGCTTTGTCTTGTTTTTGTTTCTCTGTGTCCTTGTACTGGAATATAGTCAGTGTTTGTATCATGTGTGTTTTCAGTCTTTTGGGATTCAGGATTTTGAATTTTCAGGATTTTGGATGTCAGTCTTATGGGATTTGAGATTGGGGGTTTTCAGTCTTCTCAAGTGAATCCATTCATATATATCTTTATTTAAAAAAAAAAGAACACAAATTTTGATTGAATGGTTTATCTATTTGTATGTATTTCATGTGCAATATTCTGTAGCTCTGTCGGTTGTTATTTAACTTACTCAATGTACAGATATTCTCTAACTGTTGATTTCCTTATTATGTTTCATTGTGTTTTAATTTTTTTACTCTTATTTTTATTTTTGATTTAAATTTTTATTGTAAAAATGTGTAATACTTCTGGAGCTTTTCTCCTCGGGTCTCCACTGAAAGTGGGCCCCTGGATCAATTGGACTAACCCAGTTAACAAATGTCACTACATAAATAAATAAATATTAATATTTAATTGTCTAATGCAGTGTTACTTGCCATGCCACTTGTACTGGTCACTGACAGATACTGTATGCTGACATTTGTAATGAGTAAATCACATAATTTTGTATACTTCATGTTGTATGATGTTGTAATGGCTGTATACTTACAAAATGAAAAGTGTGTCATAGACCTGTTTATGGTTCAGTTTCAAGAGTCTGTAGGGGACATCTATGGATACACAGCAGCAATAAATCCAGAGACGTCACAGCACAGGATGGAATGTTTGCACAGAAGACACGTCTCCAGCAAGTACAGCAGTATAGGTGCACGACTCCATAGGGTCATATGTATATAACAGGCTATCGAGGACAATGGTGTCATGCAGCCTACTCATGCATCCCTCATCTATGACATGGTCTGATACCCATGATAAATGTCACCAGTGCTTCTGGAGCTAACACATCTACAAGTTGTGGTGATGGAGGTGACCCATCTACAAATTTCCTGTGTCCATTACAGAAATGTGTCCTACATCAGTTATGATTGTCTTTTCTGCATCCCATTGTGTAACTTGCACATGATGCATTACAGCAGAGATGTGCTTCACATGCATGAGGAGCCTGTTACATATAGGGTGTAGTGTCTATGTTATATGCCTGTCTCTCAAGCATGTACTGTTTATACCACAGTGATGGTGTAGGTGTGTAGAACAGGTAATACATGTGTTAGTTCTGTCTTCGATAAGCAGGAGGTACACAGTGGGATCTGACACCTCCCTGTATGGCAGCCATACACATCCCCTCCAAAGCATGTGGGAGACAGACTGCACATGTGTGCTCTTGACACGGACTGCATTGGACATGTTATCTGCAATGTATATTGGTTTACCATAGAACCTGTGTGGCTGCTACAGTTGTAAGATATGCCTGTGTAGTGACACAGCAAAGGTGCCATTGTACTCAATGGTAGGTGTGATGAGTGCCAAATATGGTATAACAATGACAGTCTGGGATACACTACTATATGTTCCAGGGGTGGATGACTACCAAAAGGATAGTATTGTGCAGTCCTTGGCATTTACTATTTGTCAAAGTCTCTGATAACAATTGAATGCGTGTCTCAGGCTATCCTGGATAACTGATGGTTCTGTGTGGGATTCAGTGACAGCTCCTAATATGAAATCACCTATTAATGTATTCAGTCAGAGGTTAGTGACAGTGGCCATTACTGCAGAGAAGGGAATGGCTACAAGGGGTACTCCATTAATGATGTCTGAGAGAAGTCCACTGGTGACTGGCGTCATTGTAGCATTGGTCTACCCAATGCTATCTTCCCAGATTATGACTATCAGACACTTGGCTATCCAGCAGCTGACATAGCACTATGTAAATAACCTACACAGTTTCCAGCAATTCCTGCTGGTCTAATATTGTCAAACACCTTGTCAGGCCATGGTAGGTGGAGTGAGTCATATTCCTGTCATCCATTGCATACTGTAATACTCAATGAGGTCCGCCAGTTAGGATAGGTAGGCATGATCTGATCTTGAGTAAAACAAACTGTGTTTGGTCTAGTGTCAGTAGGTGTATGACATTGCTGCTGGTCGTATCCATGCTAACTACTTTCATGGTTTTATATTTATTTTTATTTATTTTACTTTACATTTGTTAACCTGGGCATGTCTGACTGACCTGAAAAGGCCCTTTTTCAGCAGAGGCCTGGGGAGAAAAGCTCCACATAGAAAAATTACAGATACATTTAAATATTTAGACATGATATCAAATGACTGAGAGATCTGGGGACACTCCGTGGCTCTACATGCAAGTTGTCCTCTGTGCAACTAAGTATTGCAGTTATTTCCATCATGTTCCAGGAAAAGAATAATCCAAGGTGTCTGTACAGAGCACAGACACACAATAGAGAGAAGCATAATATGACTACCCTGTGAAGGTAAGGTGGGAGGTTTTATACAGGTATTCTGCAGTTCAACACTACTCATGTGCTGTGTACTGAAAGGACACAATTACCTTGTGAAGAATGTGGATAACAAGGGAGTCCCCTGAATTGCTGGTGCCTGGCTACTACTACAGCTGGCATCACCGCAGACATTCTGTGATGGGATACCATGCTCTGATGCTTTTTCTGTCATCACATGCAAAATGCTAATATGAAGCTTATGATGAGTAGCAGGACACAGCCTGTTTGTTCATCTACATGGTTGTCATACATCACAAAAAGCTTTGTAGGGTTCACATACCTCCCTCCAGGTAGATGCCTTGAATAGCAACCTGAGCAATCAGTTGGCTTTTGCATATATTATGCCTTCGGTACCAGGGTGGTGGTACGTCACTAGGGAACTGAGCAGATGGTGATTAGGAGTAAAGCTACAGCATCACAATATAATGTGCAATGTCCAGTGGCATAGATGTCCAGGCTTGCTGAAACAAACAGCACAGCTGTGGTGATCCATCTTACATGACAGTTTCACAGCACTTCATACATCCTGCCCTTCAACAGATTAATGGTGGATATCTGCATTACATGGTTGTGAGACCTACTGAAGAGGACTGTCCAGCTTTGGCCAAAGTGTGTCCACCTGCCACAAGTCCTAGGTATGTTATATTGCACAGTTATGTACCCAGAACTCATGTCTGTGTTCCCACATTAAGTCACACAACAACCAGTTTGCTGTGTAATTGCTTGACAGGCATTGTACGCTTGCAAGGCAAACATAATGTCAGCAAACTGAACAAGTCCTCTGTGCATACACAGGCATCCACATCTTTACTGCAAGGTGTGCCTACAAACACTGTGTTTCAGGCTGTCAAACCCAAAGGTGAGGCAGCATGACCCTAACTCTGCAGGACTTGCACAGTGTCACATTTGTAGGTATGGTATTGGTACCATGCCTAATGACAGGATTATGGTCAATCCAAGGTCCACATGGCTGGTAAAGCATTGTGTGGCACATTGTCAGGTGCTATGTTTCGTACATAAAGGTGACATGTTACATTTCACCATCTGTCATGACACTGCCTAATGATGGCATACTGTGATGTACACATAAGCAAGATGATTGCTAATGGAACTATGAATGACTGCTGATGACATGTGGAAAGTGTACCCACCCCTCTACTTGTATGCCACACAAACACAACGTGTGAAAGATGTGACTGTACTTCAAACCTTGATTCCATGGTGTCTAACACAGCAGTCAGTATATTCATTTAGCCAACATGCACAGCTCATCTCCTGCACCACCCACACCCATAACACACACACCTGCATGTGTGCAGCTCCTTATCAGACACATTCCCCAATAGACACCTCAGAAAATCCTACCTCTGGAGAGCACAGTACACATAATAGTGCATGCACCACTGTTTCACATGTCACACACCAGAGGTAAAACACAAAAGCAAACCTACTATTTATAGGTGACTACATTTTGAGACACATTGATGTCCATGTCACCAGGCTACATATGGGAAATGTCACAGTTACCTGTCTGTGAGTTGACATGATACACCATACCAAACATTGCCACAACTCAAGGAATATCAGGTGACATAATGATGACATCATATTTCCTGCAGGTGTGTACTACTAAGGACATACGTCACCGGACTGTATGCAGTCACATGACTGAGCCTACATACTCTGTGTCTCTTGTGGGTATGCCCATAGCTATTCGTTACATTTGACCCTCAAGTAGGATGATGGCTCAATACACACAGAAAATGAGGGATGTCAATAATTGCCTTAGTATGTGGTGTCATTATAAGGGGATCCACTACATCTCTGGTTGGGATGACTTGATCAACAGATATCAATGCTTTGCCAGAGATGGTCTTCTTCTCTCAGCCCTGGAATTTTGAGTAATGGCCAAGGCTGCTGACACCCCCACAGTGCATCTTGTAGGCGCTTTTCATACAACATCATGGTCATGCTGTCATACGCTGGGAATGGCAACACTAAACGCCACTCTGTGGAAGGTGTCCCCACCTTGGAATATGCAGACATTTGTGCAGTCAAAGACACCTAGTTCACAGCTGTGGATAACACCACAGGCATACCAGATTACACATCTTTCCACATGTTTAGACCTCAAAATGAGTGTGTAAGGTAATGCAGGTGATGCACACATATTCATTAAGCATAGATACGCATCCAGATTTAGTGAAACACTATGCTTTCTCAGAGACACTGCAGGTGCTCTTCACTGCTGGAAGGGCACCTAATCAAGCCATTATCAGATACAGAAGCAAGTCCATGAATCCAGGCACCCATTTTGCTTATTTGAATGTGCATGTGTCTATCAAGATATATCAATATACCATTGTTTGGGGTGGCATTAAGTAACCACCAACTGTGTTGCTTAGTCATGCTGAAGCTCACATGCCCAAAGGTTAGCCTACGTCCTTAACTACAATGTCCTGGAACAGTGGCATGACATCCCAATAAGTGGAGGTGATGTAATGCTTCATGTATTTCCCAGTATTGGTGACCACTGCAACCACAACTGTAAGGTCCACCCTGGTGAGATCTTACCACAGACCAGTTTCATTAAAACTCTCAGACCTAACCCCCCTTCCAGAGAATACAGAAATATACTTCAACAAAGCAATGTATTACCTCCTATGGGATAGTTTACATACCGTGACTGCACCTCCCCCTCAGATGGGGCAGGCAAGTATGCAGTGCTCTACAACAATGCATTATGTAAGCAGCAGTACATCTGCATAGACTCGGGTGTACCTGACAGGAGGAACACGAGCTACTTATGGCACAAAAAACCTGCATGGTGGACAACTGCCATTAGCAAGCAGTACAATATGAGGTGGACATTGCTGTGTGACAGTTGGGGTGAGAGTACCCCCTTAAATGGAGGGATAGCCTCTCAGCTAAAACAGGCACATAGTGTTTGTGTGACATCATGCAGAAACAGTCTGTGACAAAATCAGCTTCTGTCATAAAGCAAAACCACAACACACAGTGTAGTTACATGTGTAACCTCAGAGGATAGACCCAGATTGTTGCTGAACTCATACATAATGATGCCATATATATATATATATATATATATATATATATATATATATATATATATATATATAAAATGGGGTCTGTACTCATAGCTAACCTGTTGTCCCATAGGTTCTGCATCAACTTCACTCCCCTGTTCTCACCACATTTGCCAAATGGCTTTCATACCACCTGTCCCATACCTTCAATATCTACAGAGCAGGTCATAACTTTCTGCTCTATGAGGGATAAACAGCATTTATTGGACATGCTAACATCCCAGGCTGTGTCCTACATGGGAGCCACCAAGGATTACTATCACCATTGGGAACTCCTTGCAATCATACTGTAACCACTGGCTTTATCCCAGCTGACTGGAGGACAACAGCAGCTATCTCCTTGTATAGTGTTGGTGCATCCACTGACCACTGGAACTATAGACCTATTTTCCTGAATAGCCATATTTGTTTGCCCATGGGGAAAATCATCATGGAGCTCATCAGCAAGCATATATGTGATCTACAAACAGTTGACTGTACACAGTGTGAATGCCTGACAGGGAGATCATGGCTGTTAAACATGGTGGACATGTCTGAGGCAGTCGCCAAGGACCTGGGTGAAGGGACATCAGGGCATGCAACCCCCTGCAAGTAGCCAAGCCACATGACTCTATCTCCCATTCAGGCATCTTTGACCAAAGCACCCACTTAGGTATCCACAGTAATATCATTATAGGGGTTACTAAGTTTTCCTTGATGGCACAAATACTCAAAATAGGGAAATCCACCTCCAATAGCTGATCTGTAGGCAGCAGTATTCAGCAAGGCTCAGTCTTGGGTCATGTACTGCTTGGAATCCATTTAACCATGATACAAGTAAATACAAACTGTCTGTGGCTGACAATGTTGGCTGATGCCTGCAAACTATGAGCGGTCATACACTCTGTGAGTTATGTCACTATCCTACAAGAGGTTATTGATAAACACATGCCTGTTGACATACTACTGGCTGTAATCTCCATGCAAATATATATGTAGTATAATTTCCATCAGTAACACCTATGTTCCTGGTAAGTATCACATCATTCGCAACATGTGATGTACATACTCAGGGATGATAGTCCTGGACACACAGGCCTGGCCACACAGGCTTACACCTAATGTACCTGAGATTACCATGTCTCCCCAGTGGTAAGATGGGAATTATATGTCATAGCTGAGGGCACAGTCACCCAAAATTGCATACTCATAACCTCCATGTACTCTTACCTCAGCATGCCAATATTTGAGTGCAATGGCCATTTGGTACTGTAAGTTTCCAAGCACTACTGGCAATTGCACACAACACAATGGTCCCTCACAAGGGAACTTCACATCTTCAGTATCTGTTCAATGGGCTTAGTCTGAAATCAGTGGTCATTGTAGCCTGTGGCATATAGACTACTCAGAAGTAATCTCTGCCTTGCATACAGGGCAATGTGCGAATCTCCTTGAAATGCTGCATATCTATAAGTGGCATGGTTCATGGATTACTCACTCTAAGGACATTAACCTGGTATGTGACATTAGTAATACATCCGGGTGGAAGAGATCTGTTTACCAGACTTTAATACACCTTTGAAACAGAATCCTGCCTAATGGCAAACAGAGCACCTCAGTGGACCTCATCAGATGTTATCTGTATGATGGGTTGTGTGACCATCATTTAAACACAGGGCTTCTGCCTGTGTCCTTCTTGGACTGGGGCAATATGTTCTGATCATGTAAATAAGGGTATAAGCTTGGTTAGAATTGTGAGGGCTGTAGGGCCATTATGATACTAAAGTTCAAAGATCCTATGATTCCATAAGCTGATGTAAAATGCTGTATTAGCCACACACACATTCCTGGCTACATTGAGGATAGCACCATTTCCTGTTTACAGGACACAGCATGGCACAACCACATTGCAAGTTGCCTGCATGTAGATTAGAAGACTTACCTATCTAATGATACATTCTATAGGTCACAGTACTTGGCACATGCGCTACACCTCAAATCTGCTATTGCTACTTCTTTAAGACATCTTATGCTTGATGACATCAGCAGGCCTAGTTGTGGTCAGGTATTTGGAGGCCCACATCACCTGCTATAACCAAAACACTGCAAAATCCTACGTCTTTCTAAGTTACTGAGGTGACTATATTTATGTAATAAAGGGAGATGTACACACACACTGAATGGCCTGGAGTAGATTAGATCCCGTACCTATCTAGGTTTACACACTATAGATTGCAGTACTTATCGCACACACCACAGCTTAAGTCTGACATTGCAAGGGCAGCTGGTAGTCTTAAGGTCGATGACATCAGCAGACCTTATAGAAGAGGGCAGTTTGGAAACCTGCAGCAACTTACATGGCCAAAAAGAGCAGAATTATTGCAGTTTCATAGTCAATGAGGGATTCTCAGTTGTTTTGGAGTGGAATATTTGCACAAACACCAAGTGGCCTGCAATGAAATTAGAACCCCTACTTAACTACTCTTATACACTATGGATCACAGTTTTATCACACACATCACTGCTTAAGTCTGACATTTCAATGGCATATAGTAATCTTAACTCATTACAGTTGAGTGCGCCTCCAGGCATTTCTTCAGTTACCTCCTACTGTGCTTCTAGGAGTCAAATATTGCTTGTTTATATTAGTATTAATAATTTCAAACCCATGCTACATATAAGGTATCAGAATATTTTATCTTGAAGTATACATGATGGCAAACACAAGTGCATTGATATTTGACCTCTGTCAATGAGTATATGTTAGAACTGTAAGGTGATAACTTCATTTTTTAAAGGCTCAAGCCACACCCACAGGGAATTAAAAGAACACACTAATTAAAAGAACACACTCAAAAGAGCTGTACTGGAAGGAATGAATTAAGCAGGTCTTGTAGAAGAGAGTAGTTTGGAAACTAGTACAAGGCCAAAAAGTGCAGAACTATTACAGTTTCATAGTCAATGAGGGATTCTCAGTTATTTTGCAGGGCTGCGCATGCAGATGCACACACACCAGGTAGCCCAAAGTGAGATTAGAACTCCTACCTAACTACTCTTATGCACTGTCAATCACAGTACTTATCACTCTCACCACAGCTGATGTCTGTTATAAACATGACTGCAGGCAAACTACTCGCGGATTACACAAACTAGACTAGTGTTGAACAGTATCTGTGGTGTGCAGAGTGAAATTGCATTGTACTGTTATCTGCATCTAGTAGTCTAGCAGTCAGATAACTGTTATTTATCCTAGCTATGTGGCTACAGTTGCCACTTTGGCCATCTGTTTGCATTTGGATGGACAAGCCTGTAGGCAAGAATAATGTGCCCTGTCCATGCATGTGTAGCCAACATTATAACCTGCTGCTGAATGTGTTTTGACATCCAGCAGGCACAGGGGTCTGCAGGTAAGTGCATTATATACTGTTGAGCCCTTACTTTTGATCCTTTGAGCAACATTATAGATGTGTAATACTGAAGCTTTACTCACCATTATCAGTGTATTTAGGACAATGCAGACATCCACACACATATTTATGTATATAACAGGGATGTATATAAAAATGTAGTTGTGTGTGTATGATATACATATGCGTTACATAGATATATGGGGAGAGAGCTGGGATGTACGTTTTCAAATATATATAGCTATATATAGGTATACATAGGTATATCTCTATTTGTATATACATAGAGATAGATATGCTAAATTATAGGAGAGAGAAAGAGAGAGCGTGGCAGACAGATACGTATACATATATGTATGCATAGACATATCTATACATAACAAGTCATTTTGGGCAAGAGGTAACAGAAATACGCTCTGTGTAACTATATGTATGAGCATGCCCAGTGGGATTGTCAGTACTTACAAACTGACTCCAGACAACACCTACCTTTACTCCAGGCTGGGATTTTGTGTGTTACAGACAATGACATCTATCCCCATGTCTGCAGCACTGAACTTCACTCAAACTGTCCATGGCATTCTTCAGCTGTCTGGTGTAATTAATATGTGACAGAGGTTAATAATGTTACATCACACACAGACTGATAGCCTGTGAATACACCAACATAATAATACCTCACATACTTCCAGATTAGAACCATCAACACCATCATCCATGCTAATTTTCCTAATCCACTGAGCCACACAAGTTGCCAGACAGAGAGCAGTCATTCATCACACAATCAACAGCATAAATATGTATGTTGTTATTCCTGCATTAATTGAGACCTACACTGCATGCTCAATTTCTGTGTTACTGCCCTGAGATTGCCTGGACTTATGATATAACATTGATGAGTTACTGTTACAGCAGTTATATGGAATCACTGTTGTGTCAGGGTAGGGGAAAAACACAGCATTTTCTGCTGGGATACACAGTAGTCCAAATGTCATGTAACCCCTCTGTTTGACATCACCCTTGACTGATGTAGTGAATATTCCATGTATGAGGCCTAGTGACTATTAAAGGACACATGATTGTGGATGGGGTATCTGTAGTCCCATGTGGATGTTACTTCTGTCCAAATAGCCCACTATATTTTCTTGCATAAATGTAGCAGGTCCGTATATACCATATCATATCATACAAATCCTTACAAGTACTGTGTAGGTTAGAGACTTACCTTGCAAATGCAGAAGTTGACAGAACTGTAGTTCAGGGCTGATTCTGTCTGATGCAAGCAGTACACAACCAATACATGGATAGGTACAGGTTGTGTGGGTTGCCTGGCATCAAGTTTAATATATGTATGTGAGTAGGAGTAAGGTGTCAGTCCCTAGGTTGTCAGTGAATGTGCTATGCATTGTCTCTTAGCCAAAGTCAGGGCATACTGCGCACACCTACATCTGCCTACAGGGATAACAATAGGGGGTTCCTTCTCTGAGTCCTACTGTGACTGTGCCTGTGGTTACCTAGGCACTGGTGGGGTGCTGAGTATCCCTTCCCTTTGCTTATCCTGCTGCAGCTGTTTCCACGGGATCAGATTGTGTAGCATAGCACATACTGTGAACATCTGTGCACATGTGGCTGGAGAATACTGCAGGGCTCCACCAGAAGCCCAAACACACACTCTATGATGTCCTTAGTTTGTGCGTATGCCTCATTATTGGGTTCTTCCATGGTGTGTGTGCATTTCTGATGGATATTATAATCCATGGTTCCAGGGCATAGCCAGCACCCCCCAGTAAATGGCCGTGTGGGATGTCCCCCCTACAAAACATCTGGTAGAGTTGTGATGCATGCCAGATATGGGAGTTGTGATAACTGCCAGGGCTGCCAGCACACACATTCAGGATAATCCACTGGGCACAGCACCTTGCCATGCAGCATAGCTCATACAAAGGTCAAACTTTCTAAATTAATACATCTGGTTTTAAGAACATGCTCAGCCAGGCAGTGTGCCATGCAAATACTCACACCTAAGCTTAAAAGAGCTTAGAAGTGAGATGACACACTCCCCTGATGTCCGTCACATCCTGTGTAAACATCAACATGGTGTAAGACACAATGCGAAGGGGATATGTGGACATGATTACTCCTTTTTGCTATTGAATAACCCACCTTATTTGTATACTTATCCATGCTAACAGCCTAGAAACTACACACTTAATAGCCCTTTCACATTAGCAACAGCAGAAATGTACCATTGTACAGACCCCAGACAAGGTCCTATAATACATTTCTGTCACATACTATAACATTCTTTTTTTTCCAATTTTTTTTTCATTAAGCATGTCTGCACACTGTGGTGCATAGAGATTATTAATAAAAAATATTAATTTAACTTATTCACTTAAATTTTTCTGACATACAGACTAATAATTTTGCTCATATGTTTATGTGGTCTTACATTTTCAGGGGATTTATGTCCACAGTTCTACAGTTTTACAACCGCTTTTGTCTGTCTAGACTGCTGTAGGTGGAATTTTTCCATATACACTATGGACACTGACACGGGGTCTGTACAGATGCCTTTCTGCATGTTGGACAACTCTACCTGTCTCATTTGTATGAGATTAACCTGCTTATGAAACAATTTGCATGCCACGGAATTTCCCATGGCTGCATGTGCATCCATGCCACTCAGCAGTGCTTACTGATTCATAATATGTTTGCGGCCATGTAAGCATCGTAACATGATGCCTACATGACAAAAAAGTGTAAGCTTTATTAAATTACCCCAATATTGCAATGTCTCTTCAGTACTGTAGCTTTTATACATCCTTTCTTCTATCACTTTATATTTTTTGTTACTTTTCACTGGCAGTTTGTCCATTTTACATTTCATGTTACATTTCATTGGCAGTTTGTCCAATAATAAACACCACAGAAAATCACTGGCTTCTAAAAAAAAAGCTCTTTTCTGCCTTTTCCTTATTGTTTTCAGCATCCTTCTGTCTTTTTCTCATCTCCTTACTGCCAAATATTTTGTCCATTACCACATTCGATTGCATAGCATATATTCTGGATTTTGCCTCTTCTGTTTTTTGTAAAACATGTAACACAGCCATCCAGACCCCCTGGTGCCACAATTTTTACCTCCAAAGCCTCTTTTTCAACCAAATTACAGCTTCTGTTTTCTGTATATCCTCATGTAGAAGATACCATAAGACCATAAATTCACTGATGTCCATCCCGACCCCCCCCCCCCCCCCAAAACCAAAATGAAAAAATTCTCAAAGTGAAAAACTCTCCAACCCTCTCCCCCAAAAAGAGCAGTATCTATCCGGCAGAGGGCTGCCTCGCCTCACGGACCCTGGAAACTAGTCAGACTCGAAAACGGTCACAAGTGGCGTCCCACTTTTCCAGTCCAGGGTAACGTGGGAGGACTATGGCTCAGTTCGCGCCAGACGACTGAAAAACTGGGTGCCATAATCAACTTTCCAGCTGACAAAAACATCTTCAAAAAGGTAAATCACCTTGGCAAAACAATGTGCCCACAAAAATTACCCATAGGCGGAAACCCATGCTCTACTTGTTGCACCCCCCTACTTGAGTAAATCTAAATCCTTTAGAGCCACACACTGAGGGACCTCCCTTCGCTCTGGAATATGGGGATGATCGGTTTGTCCCAGGATTTACTCTCGTGTCACTATTAGACAGTCAAGGGGGTAAGTAGCCATACAGAATCGGGCTAGGCTTATAATTGCCCCCTTCTGCAGCTCATCTCTACTCAAAGTATCCATATAAGATTCAGTGATCACCGGTAACAGTCCTCTTGTGCCACCTAGTGATCACCTCACAAAGAGTCTTCCAAAGAGATAATATACATTTTATACATCCTAGATACCATATTTACAATAATATACAATTACTTTACATATTTTTTTTTATATTTCTACATTTTTAATTCCCCACTGCTTTTTTCGATAACTAAAGTCACATATATATATATATATATATATATATATATATATATATATATATATATATAATTTCTGACAAACACCGTTTTCCATTAAATCTTATTTCATTTAACCTGTCATTCCAAATAATCCATATTATACAAAACAAATTTTCTTCCTATTTATCCACATCTTTTTGTTTTACATTTTTATACTACCCATATTCTATAATATTCATATTTACACTTTTCTGTTGTTTCCACCTCTCCACAATATATACATATTCATTCTTCTGTCTTCTTATTTGGCATATGTGCCTTTTCTGGAAGCTTATTTTTGGATAATCTCCTTAAAAAAATATGTACATTCAATATATTTCCCACATCTATTTATTCTTGTCTTTACTGTTTTTATTTTTCTTTCTTTTAAATATTTCCATGAGAAAATGTAATAAAACGTATCCATTATGGTTACAAACCATTCTTTTCTATTCTTTTCTATATTGTTTATATCAATTTTCCATAGCAATAGTTTCTCTTAATAAATTCTCATTTTTGCATTCCTTATTCCTTTTTTCTTTTGAGAGTTACGTTTCTCCCATATTTCTCTATATTTTTTCTACTCCTCATCTTGTTTGTCTTTCTTTTATCCAAAATAGTGTTATACAAATTCAGTAATACTAACCATACAATCAGGTTTATTAAACCCAATCCTCCTTCTTTTCTTGAAACATAAAGAATTCCTCTTTTAATTGGGTTTAATCTCAAACCCCATATAAAGGAGAACCATATAGATAGTAATTTCCTTTTGAATTCATTTGGCATTAAAAATACACTTGCCAAATAAGCTACTTTTCTTAATATTACACACTTCAGTAAACATGCCTTCTTTTTGTATATAAGCTTGAATGTCTGCCAAAATAAACAATTATGTCTTATTTTATTTAACATATTCTTCCATTGTACTAACCTTTGTTTTTCCCTGCTATTCCTAACATTTCTATTTCTTCCTTATTAAATTGAATAACTTCTGTTATACCTGAATGTCCAAATCCTTTACTTTTTTCTTCATTAATACTCAAATTTAACACGTTTAATCTCTTCCTAAGTGTCTTAATGGCTGTGTTCATTCCTTCTTCATTTTTAACCACTAGTACCAAATCACCTGCAAAAAAAAAAAAAAAAACATTGGTAAGGTCTGTATTCCTTCAGTTGTACAATATCTAGTTTCCTTTAATGTCAAATTGACTTCATTTACAATTGCATTCATTATTAAAGCAAATAATATGCCACTTGCTTGGCACCCTTGTTTTATATCACTTTTTATATCTATTTTTTACTTAATCAACCATTTACTACCAGCCTTACTTTATTTTTATTATATACTGAAACCAAAACATTAATTATACTTTTACCTAAATTATATTTTTCTAAATCTTATACTTATTACTTTCTTCTCTATCATCTTCATAAAGAGTCTACATTTCCCATCCCATAGTACTGCATATTGCATTTTTTGCTAATGCTAATGTCTAACACTACTTTAACTCTTTTTTTCCTTTGTCACACACCTCTACTCTCTCTCTTATAATATTTAGTAATTCTTCTTCCTTTCCTTTCTTTTTCACAAAAAAATTGTTTTATTCGGTAACTTATTTCTTTGTCTTCTAGTCTATCTTCATAAAGAGTCTACATTGTTTAACACAATAGGTCTCCAATTCTTTATGTCTCCTTTGTTTCCCCTCCTCCATATACACCTCATTGCACCCATATATTTTTTCCTGTATACCTTTTTGTAACCATTCATTGAAAACCTCCAATAGATGTTTTTCCATTCATTCATATTCTTATATATCAAATATTCAGTTCCATCTATTCCCATAGCAGCTTCTAGATTTGATGTTTTAACACATTTTTCTATCATAGCATTTTTTTCCCATTTGTTCATTATCTACTTTAATTATTTTTTAAATCCCATTTAGGTTTTCTTTTGTTTTCAAATTTAACAAATGTTTTCATAATAAAATTTCTTATTACTTGCATTATTTCTTTTTGTGTTTTCACTTTATTTTCATCTTTTCTTAATGCTCTTATTATTCTATTATTCCCTTTTACCATTTACTTAGATAAGATCCTACTTCCTCTTTCTTCCCTTGTAGGAAAAATATTTGTTTAAGCAGCATCCTCTTAATCTTTTCTTGGTTTATTTCATACTTTTGTCTTTCTTTATAACCCCTTCTCTGATACTTTTTATATCTCTAAAGATTTGATCACTTATATCTTTATAATTGCATCCATCTTGTTTTCTTTTCATCCTTTGCCATTCCAAAGCTTATCTTTTTACATTTTTCTTTTAAAATTATTCACCAGCTTGTCCAGTCATTGTAAAAACTTCTCATATTTATATGATCTGAAAATAGTTGTAAAAGTCTTTTTTCTTATTTCTTCATTTAATTCTGCTTCATTTATTCTTTTAATACCTCTTCTTATTTTTATATATCTTACCTTATCTTGCACTTCTACCCAGATTGCTACATCATGCAAAAAACTTTAATTTGTATACCTTTATGTAATACATTTGCACTCTCTGATAATATAAAACAGTCAATTTATGTTCTGAAATTACCTCTTTCATGTGTCCGCTGCTTATTATTCCATAAATACATTTTACTGCTATTAATTATTTCTGAAACAATGTTAACATCTGCTATTTCTTTCCTCCAATGTCTTAAACCACAGTTAAAATCTCCTGCTAATATAGTTTACATATTAACACTAACATAATCAAGAATTTTCTGAAATGTAATTTCCCTTTGATTTTCTATAACGTGCACATATAATGACGCAATTCATTATACTTGGTTCTTCCATTTTATATCTACTATTAACACTCTTCATAATATTACTAATACAAATATTTTCTTTACTTAGAATTGCTATTCCTAAACATTTTTCCTCTTCTATATTCCACATTACTTTTCTTTCCCATAATTCATTCATCTCTCTTCTTCAGTCAGATATATATATATATATATATATATATATATATATATATATATATATATATATATATTTATTATCATGTCCATATCAAATAGCCTACACCATTCTAACATTCTTTTTGCATTCTTGATGCTATTCACATTTATAGATAAGATGTTTCACTCTGTAAAGAGTATTTTGTTATTATTCATACTTTTCCTTTTTTATTTTCTCCTATTCCTATATTTTTAAATTTACATTTTCTATCTTCTACTCTTTCCCCAAGCTTTTAATTTGTACCCATTTCTCCTCTCCATCTTCACTTGAATTGCTTACCTCTTCTTCTTCTTTTTCTATTTCTTTCCTTACATTTTCTTTTATTTTCACTGTTATTTAGGTTTATAGGTAGGTACTAGGCTATCTGCCCGAAGGCATTTATAAGCCTAGCCGAAATGTGTTGGCTTTTGCCTCCCGCTTAGATTAGTTCCCTGTGCCTCTGTCCATCAGAGCCATTGAAGTGATCCCTAAGGTAAACTTTCTGTTTCCCATCCACTCGTCAAGGTTTCTCTTGAAGAGGGTTAGTGAAGAGCTCTGCCTAATGTAGATTGGAATCTTGTTCCAGAGCATGGGAAGTCTCTGGGACAGGAATCTATCCCTCCAGCATGTCCTATTTATTGTTGTAGTGAGGTTTAGATCCCTGGAGCATGTGGCTCGAGGGGATATGGTTTTCTTTAGGTGGAGCATGTCCATCAATTCTGGGTTGGGCATGGCCTTTTATGTCAGGCAGAGATCACCACTGAGTAGGCAGTATGGAACTGAGTACAGCTGGAGTTTCTTCAGTTGAGCTGCATAGGGCTTCTGTTTTAGGCCAGTGATCCTCTTGGTGAGGAACGTCTGTGGTCTTTCCAGTTGTTGCAGGTGTCTTGTAAGGTACATCCCAAATGGGGCATTGTACTCTATGATGGGTCTGATGAGTGATGCGTAGAGGGGCCCAATAACATCTTTTGATCTAGATGCAAACCCTTTTGTGATTAGGTGGGCCATATAGAAGGATTTTCTAACCATTTTGGCAATGTGATTATCAAAGGAGAGGTTACTATCTACTTGGTCCCCAGATCCCTTATTACGTCTTCTGTATTTAGGGGGCTACCACCTATGTGGTAGTTTGTGGGTACTTTGTTTTTTCCAAAGGGGATGGCTATGCACATTTTGGCATTTAGCTTGAGGCCATGGTTTTGACACCAGATATCTGTCACAGTGAGACCATTTTGGAGGATGTCTGTATCAGCCGGAGAGTCCATTATAGCCCCTAGTTTGCAGTCGTCTGCGAACTTGATCAGCCATAGTTTTCCTGTGCTTGCCTGTATCTCTGAGAACTATATGCCAAAGAGGAGGGATCCCAGGACTGAGCCCTGGGGAATGCCACTTGTAACCGGTTTAGAGTGAGACCTAGCTCCTGCAACTCTTACCATGTGGGTTCTGTCCATGAGCCAGTTGGCAACCCATCTCCTGATGTAGGGGTTTATGTTCAGGCTGGTGAGCTTGTCTATAATACCTGAGTGGGGAATGGTGTCGAAGGCCTTTGCTAGGTATAGGTAGGCTGTGTGGACCACCTGTCCCTCGTCTATAGCCTTGGTAACTGTCTCAAAGAAGTTCACCAGGTTTAGTAGGCATGATCTGCCCTTAACAAAGCCAAACTGGGTAGGGTCCAGTGTTTGGAGGTTTCCAATGTCTCTCTTAATGAGATCCATGATGATGTGCTCCATAGCTTTGCAGACCAAACTAGTCAGGCTTATAGGGTGATAGTTCCTGGGGTCTGTTGTGGCACCACCTTTGTGGAGCGGAATAACCATTGCTGTGTGCCACTCTGTGGGCACATAGCCTGTGGAGAGGCTGAGTTTAAACAGTGTGTTTAGGTGAGGGGTTAGTTCATCTTTGAGCTTGTGTAGGAATCAGCCTGGGACACCGTCCAGTCCCATTGATGCTGTGTTTTTGGCTTTGGAGAGGGCTGTTTTAACCTGAGTGTCTGTGATACCATTCTTCTGGTATAGATATGGGCCCTTTTGGGGGTGAGAGAGGGGGTGACGTTTGCACTGTCTGCCAGGATGTTGGCTATATCGGTCAGTTCAGTGTATTTTGTGCCATTCTGTACTAACTCCGAGCAGATCTGAGAATTGCCACTTATATTCTTGACATAGCTAAAGAATGCCTTGTGGTTATCTTTGGAGTCCATGGCAATTTTTCTTTCAAAGCTAGCCTTGGATGATTTTATGAGGGAACGTAGTTTCTTGCTGATACTGATCAGGGATGTCTTCCCTTCTTGGGATTTTACTCTTTTCTGTACTAGTTTCCTCCTTCTATTGTATAGCTTGTTTATGGCAGGGGTCCACCAGACTGGTTTCCTTTTCTTGGAGGAGTGAGTCTTGGTTTTGTTTGGGATAGCATGATCCATTCATTCTTGTAGGTGCCCATAGAGTGCATTAGTAAAGGATTTTGCAGCTTTGACAGCGGTATCCTTTAGCATGGGGGCTTTGAAACTTCCCACCTCTGTCTTAAGTAACATGAAGTTTGCTTTTGAAAAGTTTTTCATGGTGGTTTCTTTGACTGGGGTTGTGGTGGAATGTGGATATCCAGAGTGATTAGTTTATGGTTAGATCTAACCAGCGAGGGGTTGACCTCCAGTGTGGAACATCGGTCGCCCATGTTGGTGGTGACCAGGTCCAGTATGTTGTCACCTCTGGTGGGGGTGTTGACCAGTTGATCCAGGGTTTTTGAGTTTATAAATTCTAGGAAATGTTGGGCAAGAGAGTTTGTACTTGAGTAGTTCTCCCAGTTAATGTTTGGGTAATTGAAATCACCCAATATCAGGGTGTTTGGTAGGACCTTTATGTTTCCCAGTGTTTCCAAGAATGCGGAGTGGGGGTCCTGGGACAGGGTGGGTGATCTGTAGCAAGCTATAATTTGAATAGCAGTTTTGCCCATTGTTAGTTGCACGTGGATGATCTCTGAAGCATCGTGCTGTGCCGCTAACCTGGAGGTGTGGGTATCCTTGATGAATATGGGTACTCCCCCACCTTTTGTATTTCGGTCCAGGTTTTGTGACTTTCTCATTATTTTTTTGTAACTTTTCTATATTATCTTGTATCCTTGCCTCATTTACTATACGTTCCTCTCTTTCTTGTGCATTATTTTTTTCTTCACAATCCTTTACACATTTAATGCATTTTAGTTCACATTTTTTACCTCATGAAGAACTTTACCACAAATAAAACATTTCTTTTTATCACAGTTATTAATCAAATGATATTTCATTACCACAGAAAAAAAACATGTCTTTGGCTGTCCCCAGTATTTCACCAAACCTTTGTTTCCTTCTACACTAATTATACTAGGCACAGCTATTATTTTATTAACTTGCATTTACTATACAACCCTACACTCCCATCCTCCAGTCCATAAACCTCTGTTATCATAAATCTTAGTAATGTTCATTATTTCTGTACATGCTCTCTTTAAATAGTCTCTTAAGGTGTCTCATTCAATTTCTATATGAAATTGTATATACATTCTCTTTTTTTGTTTCTCTAGGAAATGCTTGTAAAACATGTAAGTTCCAAGGATTTTCATTCCTTTTTTCATATTGCTCTAAGAATGTTTCCATATACTGTGCTTCTTTGAAATAAATGTCGCAAAAAGAGTCTTCATTAATACAGATTAAAGTTCTTATCTCTCTGGGTTCAAAACAAAGTGGTGAAATGACACTGTCCCATATTTCATACCTGTCAAGCTCTTTCTCTGTCTTACTTATCCTTATGTGATGTTTCCTTCTTACTTCTATTTTCTTTTCCTCTTTTTTTCACCTTCTTTTACAGTTTGTGCATATGATTTATTGTTTCTGTCATTATTTCTTGCACTTCTTCCTCTTGTATTCTCTCCATTTTTTCACCTCATGATATTGCCTTTTCACTTTCAGGTTCACTCTGCTCAATTAGCTCTGCACAGTTAGATCTTTTAAATATACATCCTGCATCCCCTCCACTGACTGGAAGGTTGTAACAACACATTCTTGTGTTGCTAGTTCTGTTGCAAACAGATTTTGCTGAAAATAATTCCTCCAAATCCATAGTGATTAGTTCAACTGCTTCTTTTTGCCTTTGAACAGGCTTTCCTGCTTTTTCTTTTAATCTTTCTCTGTTCGACATGCTCCAATTAACACCCAATTCAAATTTTGAGACATTTGAATTTTCCACTGTTTGACTAACAGCCACATTCATACCCAGCACCTCCAAAACTCCTACTTCATTTACCATGTTTGCTTTTCTGCATCCTGCTTCTCTGAGCCACCTACCCACCTGGGCCAGAAGACAGAAAGTGTCAAATCAAAATGAATCCCTGTACTCCAAAGAGTAGGGCAAGTTCCCTAGTGATCTTGCCAAATTTCCCCTAGCTATTATAAATACCACCATGGGTCTCCCCTGCAAAGAGAGACCACTAGCCTAGTGGCACTAACCCATTCAATGAAAGCAAATAAATAAAATAAATAAAGTTCTCACCGATGTAACCCATTGTCTTGTGCTAAATAATCCATACCCTCTAAGGTAGTGCCTGACAACCAATGTACTTAAATTATTACCTATATAATTGCATGTTCATGTTATAATGATGTACATTTTTCTGCAGTACCTACATACTTGTAATTGTTTTCTGTGTGGACTTTAATCTCTTCTCAAGTCTCCACTGAAAATGGTGGATGGTCTTAGTGGGACTACACTGTTAACAATTTTGAAATAAAATATATTTTACTCTGTGATATTATGACATTTGTGAAGATGGAGATGTTTCTGATGAGGGACCTGGAAGAACTGTGATAATTACATTGTGTTGGCTTACAAAATATGGTGAATAGGGTGGAGCCTAGATGGTCAACTGAGAGCAGTGAATTTTGAGAGCTCCATAAACAAGTATAATAATATAGAAAATACTTATCTTGTTCATTTTTCATTGATTTTACTTATAATAATTTAAGTAATGAATTAACTAATTCAACAAGGTACCATTCATCAGAGTTCAGACTCAAATGTAACAAATTAACATCATATATAATAGCAGTAACAGTAGAGTGTTTTGAAAAAAATGCTGTCATGGAGACTAATGCCTTCTTCAGTTAAAGTATGATTTAGAAATGTCATGTATATCCTGGTTAAATAATAGTAGCAAGCTCTTAGTACAAATGTCATCATTATTCTGTCTAAATATAGTTAATATCAATTATGGCAGGTATCATAGCTACGAGTGCTGTTTGATCAATCCTGATATGGTGTGCATGCATGCAGCTGTGTCTGGCAGCTAGTACAAATATCATTATTATTCTGTCAAAACATAGTTAATATCAGTTATGGCAGGTATCATAGCTTCAAGTGCTGTTTGATCAATCCTGATATGGTGTGTGTGGATGCAGCCATGTCTGGTAGCTAGTACAAATGTCATTATTATTCTGTCTAAACATAATTAATATCAATTATCCCAGGTATCATAGCTTTGAGTGCTGTTTGATTAAGCCTGACATGGTATATGTGGATGCAGCTGTGTCTGGAAGCTGTTATATGTTGCTTTTTCCGTCTCTGGGAAGCTGTGGGTTGTGGCTTGTGATTGAGGTTCACTGATGCTTGTGTATTCGGAAGAGACATTTGGTGTTTTAGCCTGGATCTAGGGGAAGGGGTTGGATAGAATGTGATTTCAGATATTTTGGCAGAGAATGGTTTGTTTGTACGTCTGTTGAGTGAGAGGTGGGAGGGCTGGAGGAGTGTGCTGTCTCTTGTTGTGGCAGCTTGTTGGGAATTTTTTTTTTTTATCTGTTTGCTCTCTGTTCTTTTCCTGGCTGCTGCCTCACTGAAAGATAGGGAATTTAGGCTTGAAGTTGCAGTGAAGTGAAGCTTTGCTTCAGGTGCTTCGTGAGCTTCTGGTATGCAGTACACAGACACACTAACAGAAACAGACACTCCCAGGTTGCTATGGTAATGGAGACAGAGTGATGATAATGCTTAATGGCTCAGAGGAGCCTCCAAGATGATTCTTGGTGATGAAGTTTTTGGTTAAAATATATATATATATATATATATATATATATATATATATATATATATATATATAATAAAAGGGATGTTTTAAACCACATGTACACATATTGATTGTCTCCCAACACTTTGTTTAGCTCATTAAGTTGATTCTTGATAAGAAAAAAAAATAAGTGTAATTTTATATTTAAAATATATTTTGGTCCAAACACATTAAGGACTTACATAAGAGTGGAAGTCTGAGTTATTGTGAAAGACTAAGAGCACTTGGTCTTGTGCAGTACCCTTTGCAATGATCTGGGAGGTGAGCTTGCTCGGACATGTTGGGCATATGGGGATAGCTGATTTTAGGGGTGTTTGGGGTTGCCAGGAATTGCTAGAGAGTCATCAGATTTCCTTCATGGAAATATCTGTGGGAATGGAAAGTGTGTTGAATGGTTCACTGGCAGAGTGGCCACTGCATGGAACAGGCTGGTAAAATGGAACAGGACAAATATTGGTTTGGGTATTTTAAGAACAGCCTGGAAACACAACACATGAACTAGTGAATGGTATTCTGGCAAAACTGGATGGGCATTGTTTCCCATGCTTGAAGTACTTATATGTGTGTATGTAAGGATGGAAATATACTTATAACAAATAAGAAATTAGAAGGGTCACATAATTTAAAGTCTGTGGACTGTATAAACATGCTTGGAAGGAGCTAATAATAAGAATAAACATTACAGCTTGTGCTCTCTCAAATAACTAAGCAACGGCCAAATAAAAAATAAACACACGCAATAGCTATGTAATGTATGATTTTAGTGAATCTAGACATAAAATATATAATCATATAAGATGAAGCAGTCTACTGAATTTAGATATTAAAGACAGGATTTAATAACACGGGCTTGTGTATAATAACACTACTGTCTTAACTTGTCATAAATGGCATGCACTACATTGAACATCAAGGGGAAGCATGATGATTTTGTTATATAAGTAAATATGCATAACAAGTCATGTAATTGATTTAACTTGAATTGTAGTTTTTGTAACCAATTTTGATCATATATAATACTTAAGTGGTTACCAAGGTAACTAATGCTTTATACATGATATCAAACTGACAAAGTTGTTCAAGAGAAACAATGGAAGCCCGAACTAGGAATGTCCCAGAATGTAACAATCACATTATGAACAAATAGTATTAAATTGACAATAATCACTCAGTTTAACCTTTGCTGAATATACAAAATAGAATGTTGCCCTTTAAATCTAAAAACTTTCAGTATATGCCATAAAATGGCAATTTATGAATATGGAAAGGGAACTTGTAATCATTAATCACAATAAGTGAATTTGTTGTTTTTAACCTATAATTTCACTCATTTTATAATAAGAAATGACAGATATTAAAATCTTTATGTGTAGGAAATGGGAGGAAGAGGGATGCACTGGTAATTAAAATAAACTAATTTTCATCAATGTTTACATAAAGCAAATGTGATGCTTTAAGTAAGTTAGAAACAAACAACGTGATTACTTAAATGCTGGCAAGCAATAAAATATAACTTCTGATATATCTAGTAAAATACATTGTATTATAAACATTAGGTATAAATATTATTACCATCTATTTATATTAAGTAATACGTTTTGAAAGACTTCATCAGTAAGGGTGAATATGTTAAATAACTGTGTGCTATAATCTTTTACTGAGGTTTTATATATGATACATCCTACTTTACTATGATTGAATTGCTTGTCATCTATCTTTCATGTAAATATTAATTGCTTATGCAATAAGTAGACATTTATATTGCATTAGAATTCTGTCTAATCTACAATAGTACTATATCTGTTCATAGGTTCATAGGTTCATAGGTAGGTACTAGGCTATCGGCCCAAGGGCCTACGTAAGCCTAGCCAGCAAGGTTATTCCTATTACCAAATATTTTCCATATGCTAATTCAATTTATGGAGCTTAGATGTTCTGGATTGTTAAGGTATGAATGATAATCTGATGGACTTAGGTTTATCCATCAGATTAGGAATGATTTTCATTCCATGGCTAGTGTGGATCTTAGTTTTGTTAACATTTATTAGTTTAAGTTTATTTCACAAAAACATTTTTAGTATGCCTGACCAAAACATTACTTTATTGGTAAACACTAAAAGTATAAAACTGATAATTTCCTTTAAAAGCTCAAACATATACTTTATAGTTATCAGAGGAAAATGTTTAATAGTCACAATAAAACAAAAAATACATAGTCTAAATAACCTAAGATGGATTTAACTTTATTATCTTTAAATACCAATGGCTTAAACAATCCTAGCAAGAGATCAAATCTACTGAAATATTTAAAACTGAACAAAGCACAAATTGTCTTCCTTCAAGAAACTCATTTCAAAACAAATGACAATTGCAAATGGAATCCTAAGGGATATATGATATTGGTGCAATCCACTTATAAGACAAAGACAAAAGGGGTAACAATTTTATGGAAAACAAATGTGATTAATCAGAAATTATTTGTAAGTAAGAAGATAAAGAAGGCCTTATGCATTACTAATAGTTAAATATAAAAACAGAATATGGACCCTAGCCAATCTATACCGGTCCCCAGGCATTGAATCAGGGACTGTTAAAAACACTTGGATTTCATTTCCAATAATTATAAAGGCAACTTTATATTAGGATGAGATTTTAACTGTATATTTGATATTTCTGAAACTACAAATAAAAGACCGTTGCGTACATCTGCTGTATCAAAAGCTTTAAACAAGTGGGTAGAATCATTTCATCTTGTAGATACTTTCAAATTTAAAGAAAATAAATCTTTGTTGTTTTCCCATCAGGATCACAGATTTGGTACCCAAACTAGAATAGATAAAATATTTGCTGCCCATGACTTACATTCTGAAATCATTAATTTCTCAGTCACTCCCTGCCCCTTTTCAGACCACAATTCATTGATACTAAAACTTCAAAATGGGTACAAATCATTAATATTTAACTCCAGAATTCCAGCATATATGACTAAAATTAAAGAGTTCAAACCCTGGTTATTATCTGAATTGCAGTTCTTCTTAGATATTAATTATACCACAGAGATAAATAAAATAATGATATAGGACTCATTAAAAGCTTACATAGATGGTAAAACCCTAACTTGGTATAAAAAAATCAGAGAATGGGATTCTGAATTATTAGATCTACAATCCAAACTTTTGTCAGTAAAAGCTGAAAAAAAAACAAAATCATTTGAAGATGAAAAAGAAAGTAGAAGTATTAAACAATAAATACAGTGAAATTCTAACACATAAAACTAGTTTAGCTTTAGAAAAACAAAACATTAATACCTTGGCCACTTCTCCCAAATATGTACATAATTTATCCACAAGAATCAAAATACAATCAAAAGCTAATAACATTAAAAGTATCTTCCATGAAAAGAAAGGGAAACATGTCTCGGATATAGGTGATATTCTTGATGCCTGTAGAAATCACTATATAGAACATTTCCAAAAAGAAAATATACATATCAATCAATAAAATCTAGATGAAAAATGTTCTAATATAAAAAAAACAGAAAAATTAAAGCTAGATCTACAAGCACCCTTATCCTACAAAGAAATTACAGATACAATAAAAGAGGGTAAAAATAATAAAGCTCCAGCTATAGATGGCATAATGATGGTAATATATAAACTTTTTCCTTCAAAGATACTATCCACTTCCATAAAACTCTATTAGAAATTCAGTTACAAGCTTTAATACCACCCTCTTGGATATATTCCTTAATCACACCACTCCTAAAGGAAAGCAAATCCCCAAACCTCTGTACCTCATATAGACCTATATCATTATTAAATAATGACTATAAGATATTTATGACAATATTAACTAACAGAATGAAAATACCACTATCCAAAACAATAAATAATGATCAAACTGGATTTATATATCATAGACACACTTATGACAATATTAAAAGGATAATTTCTCTTATAGATTATGTTAATAAAGAAAATAAACACTTATAATTGGCTTATATATAGAGAAAGCCTTTGATTCCCTAAATTGGGACTATTTATTCAAAATTCTGGTGTTATTTGAATTTCTTCCTTCCTTTGTTCATCTACTAAAGAATATATAAACAAATAATTTAGCAAATGTTAAGCTTGGTCATTTCACCTCTGAATCTATACATATAACAAAGGGTACTGAACAAGACTGTCCCATGTCACCAATTCTATTTGCTTTGGCTATTGAAATATTGGCAGATTCAATATGTAACAATACAAAAATCAAAGGAGTAGATGTTTATGAGCAATACAGTTCTAAAGTAATGCTCTTTGCTGATGACATACTATTAACATTATCCAATACAAAAGAGACATTAGAAGAATTAGATATTTTAATTGACACATTTTACAGGACTTCACGACTCCATTTCAATAAATCAAAATCAAAATTTTTATTTTTAAATAAAAAAAAAGAATTTCAGACGAAGGGGAATCACGTTATAGGGAAACAGGAATCTACCTTAAAATATCTAGGAATTGAGTTATGCAAGGATAATTATGAATTAGTCTAAAAAAACTACAATAATAGCATCAATACAATTAAAGTCTCTGTGGAAAAGTGGAACAAAATAATATTAATATTTGAAGATAGACCAGTTAATAAAAATGGTTTTACTACCCAAGATTCTATATATGGCTTTGGCAATACAACTATTACCAGAAAGGAATATACTCAAAGAAATAAACTCATCTCTAATAAAATTTTTATGGTTTCGCAAAAGAAACAGAATAGCTTTAATACATCATATCAGACCATGGAAACAGGGAGGATTAAATGTTCCTGATACAGAAACATATATAAAAGCATCAATATCTAAAACAAACTCAGATTAGATAAGTCCAATATATTCTGCAAATTGGAAAGAATTATTAACCGTAATATCAATAAATTAATTTAATTTAAAAAAAATTCAAATAACAGATAAAAACAATTTGCCATGGCACATATTATGTATTAGTATGCAATATAACATAACTAAGCCCGCTAAAACTCGTATGATTAATTATTACATTAACTGATTTAGGAAAATTATTAATGCAAAGATAGATTTAAAAACCTGGTTTGATCTTTTAACACCATTCATAGTTACAAAGAGCTATCCACATAAAATATACAGAAAAATAATTAATTCCTGGGAACAGAAAGGATTTGTTTGTTGGTTTCAATGTATCAAAGAACTGAAAGTTCTGGATATGCAAACAATAGAAACAACATACAAAATTCCACAAGATTGGCTAACTATGCAAAGCATTCTGACGTATTCACAAGATTTATGCAGAACAATTAATAATTCTTCATTTAAAGAAATACCTAAACTTATGAAATACGTATATGAAATCATATATAATGATTATGACATGGGAAATAGTATTTCAAAATTTTACAAGAGATTGATAAATTATAAAACAACACCCAAATCCTCATATTGGAATTATAGAACAAAAGGACACTCATTACAGCTAACTGAAGAAATTAAATCAAATATTTTATTATCAATAAAACATACATCGTTTATACAATACTGGAAAGTTTTTAATTGGAATTGCTTGCACAGAGCATTCTTAACTCCAGATAGAATTACTAAAATTAATTCTTCCACAAAGGGAATATGTTGGAGGTGTGAGCAAATACACAATGCAGATTGGAATCACATTTTTTTGACTGTGTTACAATTAAGCCATTTTGGAATGGTATTAAAAACTTTTTACAAGCTGTATTTAATGAATCATTTAACTTATCTAAAGCTCTAGTATTATTAAATGGGTACGAAGGTCCTCATTTGAATGAGTCAAATATGTATCTAGTATGGACAATACTTACAATCTCACGGAAGTGTATAACAGGAAGATGGAATACAAACACTATACTGACTTTGGAAGACTTTTACACCATACTGAAGACCACATCATTGTTGGAAATTAAAATTAAAGAATTAAGGATTCATCCTAAGCCATTATTAACAATCCATGGGAAAAGGTCATATCATTGATTGACACTTTACAATAACCGAACATATACACTCTGATAACTGGATTGTTATACCTATAAAGTAATTGTATATATTGAGCTGTGTTATAGTCTCAGGCTGATGTAAATAGTGTACATGGTTATTAAGATGTTCTATACAAATACTATGGAATTTCTTCAACTGTATTTGAAAAATAAAAACTTTTTGAGGAAAACAAATATGGAGAATATGCTGCAGATATAGACTAAGGTATGTGGAATGTCTCAGATGCAGTGCAGGATTTATCCCTTGATTTAGACCCATGTTGAAAATTCCATCACTACAGTTAGGCATTGCTCATTATCTGTAGTAAACGTACATTTACATGATATGCTGTGTTACATTCTCCACAGAATCGTACCCCAGAATGTAGTCAGCATGCAGAGTAATGTGCTAGTAGTTATGCAGTAGTCATAAGTCAGTGTGAATGAGTATCTGTGACATCAGTCATATATTTGATACATGTGACCTGAGTGCAACATAAGTCATACAAAGTACATGCATTATGGTTGTAACAAATTGCATAGGCAGCACCATATCATCTACATACTGCCTCTTGGCTACTTTGCTAATGTTTTGTGTAATTATTTTTATCTAGGACTAATGGCACCTTTGTAATCCTGCAGACCATCAATTTGTTAATGTCAAAGCAGAAAGTTCATTTTATCATCATTTATAAAGGTGTTTTCCTGCTAGTCTTTCACATGACCTCAGATGTGATTTTTCATTTTTTTACAGCTTTACTTGTAAATGGCAGACATTTACAATTCATTTTATTTCACTTGTTGAGATACTTTCTTATACTTTTCATGACACATTATGTAATAGTACTCAACATCATATACATCTGCAGAGTTTTGCCCTTCCCAGACATATGTCTTTATAAATAAAACACATGCAAGCTTTAAAAGCAATAATAAAGTGCATGCTGATATATTGCAGCAGAAAGCACTTAAAAGGCTTTTATAAAATGGGCAAGGAAAATTGACCAATCTAGTTATTTATTAGATGCATGCAAAATCTTTTCCATGCCTGGGTAAAAGCAAATACCTTCCAAACATTGACCATATCAGAAATAATTTAGTGGACAGACACAGCAACTCTTCTCCACTACAAATGTTTCTATTCTCTGGACTCTTGGTGAAAAACTTGAAGTGGATCTTAAAGTGAAAATTGACCAAATCATAAGTAAGCCACCAATATTAAATATGGTTTCTGCAATTATCATACTGTCTTTATACATGAAAGCAAATTAATAAAAGTAGACAGTTTTAAGCTTTTGATTTTTGATTACTAGTGTTTCTTGGCACCGGGAAAGCTGCCCAGTAAGTTTATCTTCTCTCAAAGGACATGGCTGTGCTTTCCATGCCAGTTAAACAGCTGAGGTCCAGGCTGTAATAAAGGACTTTAGAAAACCTTAGCTGCCACCCCCAAGGAGTGCACCATTGCTCAGTCCTCTCCAAAGCAAAATGACTACCAGTACATGAAAGATGCACCCTGCTTCTAGCCTTCCTTAACCATGAACTAATTTACCAAGATACCTTCTTGCTCTATTCCAGCAGATTAGCCTAGTATACCTTTTCATAAAGTCTTATATCACAGTCCTCTCATCCCTCCCCCTCACTATACAAAACTCCACTCCACCCCATTGAGCATGGCTTCTTTGTTATACCTCTACAAACATGGGAATAACTTTCTCCTCACCTTAGGGATATTACATTACATTCTGAAAACAACTTCAGAAGTATCTATTTACAAAAGCAAACTGCAAATGCTTTTCCATCCAAGAGATCACTTAATACTGCAGTTTCCCACCTCACATGCATGCCTTTCACGGTACCTTTTTCACTTATTCCATTACTGCATTTGTAACATCTCATTCCATATTCGTTCTCCCCTACTGCATCCCGCATTCTCTCTAATTTCGCCTCCCCCAAATCAACATTCCCCCTCCAACACTTCATGCCCTCATCCTCTTTCTACTTCATCAGACTCTTACTACTTCTTATTTCTACCTACTCCTTTTCCTTCCAATATATAAAAATACTAATTTTCTCTGATCTTATTTTATTTTATGCATACAAAAGAGCTGTATATGTCTGCTACTACTGCTTTTAACAAGATAAATCAATTCTCTGGACAATGTAACCTATTCTCTGATATATCCCAGGCTGAGGTTGAAAAGGATCCACCAGAGAAGTGATCTACCCCACATAGCAAATATATAAAAATACATTGCCATGGAATTCTCACAAGCCCTCACATCACCATCTTAAAACTATAACTAATGAAAACTGTAAAGTTTTAAAATGGGGAATTATTCAATCTGAGAATGTATTTTTATCATCTGTATTAATAACTTTCAATTGTTAAGTTTTCCAATCTGCACCACTGAGAATATAAACAGCAGATGAATCATTTCAGGCATTTCCCGATTTAAGTAGCAATAGTCTCCATGGTGATCTTCAATTATTTACAAAAATACTAACACAATCTCCAAGCTTAAATATGTTTACTTCATTAATTTCCCCACATGCACAACTAGGCAGCCTGCAACAGCTCCCTCTTTAAGAGCAGCAGCAACCTTGATGGAAAAGGACAAAAATGCTAAAATAAACTGCACAATTTTTCCTCTCAGAGGATCAAATCCCTAGAACGATTAGTCACGGAAACTGCAGACATAAATATTCTGTTCTTTCATTCAATACTTTCATTATCCTAAACAGCAATACATTCAGATTGCTAGAAACTGGGGAGGTCTGAGGGAAAAAAGCAGCAGGACTGTTGTGCAACAGGATCCTGTATGAAATGTGAAGAGTAAATGTCCCAATCTTCAGGAGCAACGTTTCTCTTTGTCTGTGCCATCTGGCCTCACAATACCACAAGGTGGACCATTATTTATTTATAATGTTTATCCCATTATGCATTATTGCTTGTTATTCATTGTGTACATAATCTACAAGCAGTAACATTCTTTTCTTATGAACTGTAATCTGCAAACATTCCACAATCAATATTCCTTACTTTGTGTTGGGTAGTAATGAGAAAGCATACCTCAAGGCTGATCAAACAATATGACATGCTTGAGTTACTCCATGTCAAACTAATGATTGGAAAAATCCATTACCATATTCTTGCTAGCTACAGGTCCCCCACCATGAACCATGAAACCCATACATCATACCTGAAGTTACTAGAATCACTCACCATCCTGCCCAATACCATACTTATGGGTGATTCTAACTATCCTTCCATTAACTGGGAGACATCCATGACCACTAACAAGCAGGCCCAAAAAATTCTTGACTTTGTAAATTCAAATGCCCTATAGCAGCTAGTCTGCACTCCCATTAGGAGAGCAAATGTCTTAGACCTGGTACTCACAAATAGGGGGCAATGCTGCAACCACCCCCTGCCCTGTGTGATGTCCTCAATGGTAAGATCAGATCACAAAGCGGTCTTCCTTGAAACAAAGGTAAAACTAGACCCCCCCACATACACCTAACCCCAAAAACTTTAAGAACTCTAAGGTAAACTTGCAGAATTAGTCGTAGATGGCATCACATACACTCAGCCAGAAGACATAGTAAATCTGCTGGCCAACAAGTTCATCTCAAATTTCACATCCCCATCACCCCCAGTTCTCTCTCAAGCATACCTCTCAACCTCTTATAGCAAGAAATCTGGACAAAGACACAAATAATTGGGGACAAAGGCCCAAAATAGGGAAACCTTTTAAATATTTCTCTTACATACTTATAAAGTTGGTTGAATAACAGCTTTTGCATTACAGTGAATTTCTGAAGGATATTAAGTAAGAAAATCAAATGTCTGCCATTATATTCTAACTTCAGTCCTCAGTAATTTGCCAGTGATTTACCAGGAAAACTACAATTTTATGAGAAATGGACCAATATATAAGTAAAAAATCTGGACATTCTGTGAAAATCTGGACAGTTCAGAGCTATGCCCCCAAGAAATGCCCTCCACCACTCTATCAACAATTATCACAAAAGATCAGGTTACCACTTTGTTGTATCAAACTAAAAACATTTCTCATAACACCCCTGGGTGGGTGTTATTTACACACACCCTGTTGGGCATTATTGCTTGCTGGATTTAGTCATATAGTATTGGTGGCATTATGTAATGACGCAACAATATGGAACTCTGCAGGAGCATCACTCCCTTCCTATACTGCATAATTTCCATGTCTTCAATGACCTTACATAATGACAAAACATAACTGCAACATGGGATAATCCTCTTTACACTCAATTCCTTATATAGCACCAGGGATTTTCCCTGTAACACTATCTCATTGAAAAACTGAATGCTGCCTAAGATGACACATTTGGTTATATAAGTCACATTTTTTTTATTTTACTTTGTTTTGCAGATAAATGAAGTGGACCACTAAGATGATTTTCAAGTTAAGACCTAAGTATAATAATACTGATAGCAGAAAACAAGTATGTTTGATAATGAACGTTTGGACCAACAGTAAAAAAAGAAAAAATAATAGCATAGTGTAGTCACAATCATTTATCTTCCTGCTGAAATAATGACCAAAACCATAAAAGCATAACCACAATCACTTTGAGACAGGTCACACAATGTGTAGGCTCTTCTTATGATTCAGTTTGGAGGCTGTAAACCTTTCACTTCTCTTACTATAACAGGAATTGTGGTCCACAGAGTGGGATTCAAAATGGAAAAGGCTCTGTAGGTACAGCATAGGGTCGCTAGGGATGGCTTGCACCTGTCACCCCTGGGCTTTCGGATATTGGAAAAGGCTCTTGCCACCCCCATAGTGCCTTTTTTAGGCAAGGCTCAAAAGACAAACCCACCTCCATAGACAACACAATGAATAAGAAACTAAGGGTAATGCTGCTAAATGCTAGAAGTCTAAACCTCAAGATGCACGCACTCGAAGCCCTCCACAGTATGGAGAACATCGATATCTGTGCAGTGACAGAAACCTGGTTCAAGGCTCCAGAGAGCACACCAGCACTACCAGGTTATACCTCATATCATGCTTTTCGGCCCCAAAACTCAGACTGATCCACAAAAGGAGGGGGGGGAGTATCCATAGTCATCAAAGATACCCACACCTGCAGGTTAGTGAAGCTGCACGAAGCATCAGAGACCATCAATGTGCAACTAACAGTGGGCAAAACTGATTTTCAGTTTTTAGCATGTTACAGACCACCCTCTCAAAATCAGGAATCCTACTTGGCTTTCTTGAGAACACTGGAGAATATGAAGATCTCTCCAAACACCATTATATTGGGTGACTTCAACTACCCAAACATAGACTGGGAGCATTACTCAAGCCCCAACACCCTAGCCCAAAGGTTCCTAGAATTTATAAACTCTAATGCTATGGAACAACTAGTCACCACTCCCACAAGAGGGGAAAACATACTTGACCTAATCATCACCAACATGGGGACTCTATGCTCCATACCAGAGGTATACCCCTCATTGGTAAGATCGGACCATAAATTAATCTCACTGGATATCCACATCCCAACCCCACCCCCAGCTCAGAAAACCACAGTGAAAAACTTCTCAAAAGTGAACTTCACACTTCTCAAAACTGAGGCAGAATCCTTCAAGGCCCCCTGGCAAGTGGAAACTATGGCCCAAACTGCAGAATCCTATATAAACACATTCTATGGACACCTCCAGGAATGCATGGATCATGCTATCCCAAACAAAACCAACACCCAATCTTCCAAAGGCAGGCATCCAGTCTGGTGGACCCCAGCCATAAATAAGCTGTACAACAGAAGGAGGAAGCTACTAAATGATAGAGCAAAATCCCTAAAAGGGAAGGCATCTCTGATCAGTACTAGCAAAAAACTACGATCCCTCATAAAATCCTCCAAGGCCAGCTTCGAGAGAAAAATTGTACAGGAAACTAAAGATAATCACAAGGCCTGCTTCAGTTATGTTAGGAACCTGGGATGCAATTCCCAGATATGCTCAGATTTGATCCAAAATGACAAAAAATACACGGAACCTACGGACATTGCCAACATCCTGGCAGACAGGTTCAGTGCAAACTCCCCCCCCCCCAAAAGAGCAAATATCTATCCCAGCAGAGTGCTACCTCCCTAACATCTCAGATGCTCAGGTGAAAGCCGCCCTCTCCAAAGCAAAAAACACAGCATCAATGGGACCAGATGGTGTCCCGGGTTGCGTCCTACATGAACTCCAAGAAGAACTAAACCCTCACGTAAAGCTGCTGTGCAATCTCAGCCTTACTACAGGATATGTGCTCAAAGAATGGCGTACAGCAACAGTGGTCCCACTCCACAAAGGTGGTGCTTCTACGGACCCCGGAAACTATCACCCAAGTGGGTTCCAAGTCGATAGTAAACTCTCCTTCGACAACCACATTGCCAAAGTGGTTAGAAAGACCTTCTATATAGCCCACCTTATCATGAAAGCTTTCACATCTAGATCAAGAGAGGTCATCGTGCCCCTTTATTCATCCCTCATCAGGCCCATAATAGAATACAATGCCCCATTTGGGATGTACCTTACCCGACACCTGCAGCAAATAGAAAGACCCCAAAAGTACCTCACAAAGAGGATCAAGGGACTCCAACTGATGACATATGCTACTCGGATAAAGAAACTCCAGCTCTACTCAGTTACATACCACCTACTTAGAGGTGATCTATGCCTGATGTATAAAGATATGTCCAACCCAGAATTAATGGACATGCTCCACCTCAGAAAATTCAAATCCCTTAGAACTACGCTCTCTCTCAAGGGACTTGAACCTCAGAACAGAAATAAATAGGACATGCTGGAGGGACAGGTTCATAATCCAGAGGCTCCCTAAGCTCTGGAATGAAATCCCAGTACATGTTAGGCAGAGACCCTCACTGACTCTCTTCAAGAGGAATCTTGACGAGTGGATGGGAGATCGTAGGTTTACCCTGGGGATTACTTCTGTGTCACTACTAGACAGAGGCACAGTAAACTCGCCTTAAAAAGGGCACAGTAAACTCAATTCAAAGGGTGGTGAAAGCCAAACACACTCTAGCTAGGCTTGTAAATGCCCTAGGGCAGATAGCCTAGTATGAACCTATGAACCTATAAAGATGTTTTGGGATGATCAGGAAGGTAAATGCGGAAATGCTTGAGTAAAGAATTCTGTTGCTATACTTTATTTTTAATAAACCATGCACAGATTAACAAATATCCGTGAAAAATAATGGATAAATTAAAATGAAAAGTAGTAGCTTGTAATGAAGGAGAGTGGACTCCCAACCTGATCTGGACAGCATCTGGCACTGAGATCTCTTTTTGGGGTACCATTCATAAACCAGCAGGCTTTGCTTAATGTTTGCAGATGAGATGTTTCCGTTTCAAGTGACATTAATAAGAGTAAGGCCATACTCAGAAGTAAGGATTAGCAACCCTTTTAAAAGTGCCCATATTGTAACAACAAGAAAGCAAGTTATTAATATGAAAGGAAGTAGCAAACAAATCAAATATTGTTTTTTTTTTTCATTCAGCCATTCATTCTTCAGTGCCAACTTTATTCAGAGCTATTGACTATCCAGGAACTCAGTAGTGTCAAGGCACACACATACACACACACACACACACACACACACACACACACACACACACACACACACACACACACACACACACACACACCTACGCCTTTAGATAATTTGAGGATTGCCAATTCACTTACAGCATGTCTTACAGATGTGGGAGGAAAGTGGAAGATATTGAGGAAGCCCCTACAGACATGAAGAGACCATACAGATTCTACACAGAAAGCACCATTTTCAGGAGTAAAATTAATGACCTGAGCCAAGCATTATGAGGAAGCAATACTAACAATAACTGCTGTGTCACTGTATCATCGCAGATTGTTTTGTGCATTATCTCATCAGTAAGTAAGGAGATGTTCAGTGCTGGGTCTAGCCAAAATATCATTCTTCTTGAAATTACTTTCAGAACAGAATCATGGGCATCATTGATTAAAGTATGAGCCACCGTGGCTCAACTTGCCATAGAGTAAACAAGCAGAATGCAAATGTTTGTTCACTCAACTAATCAAGAGTTTGTGAAATCATGAAATAGCTTTCCAAGTGCTAGGCTGCTCTAGTAGTGTTCTGCCACCCTCCTCAGTCAGTTAGTTATAGGAGTCTATCATTGTTTGAGCTCAGTCATGCTCTGCCATGCAGTATGAACAAAGACAAGTAGCTGCACAAGGGAGGCAGAGGATCTTGAACCACAGACTCTGCAGGTAACAGCTCAACCACTACTCATAGCCTTAATTCTCCAGCTCATATGTTTGATTACTAGCTTCCTGACTGCAGTGCATTAGGAAGTATACAGCTATTGCACATAGAGGAAGAGAGATATCACATATACATGATAAAACATTGCAGAAGGACAAAGCAACCATTACCCAAGTCATTGATGACCAACTGGAAAGAAAATATGGAAGCAAATGCAATTAGTTTGGAGAATGATGTGACACGATCCCTTTCCCATACTCAAATCCTATACTATTCTACAAACCCTATTATGAATCTTAGAACCAAGTCAGACATTTTGTATTAGGGCTACATTTACAATGCATTGCATTATAAAGTATTTGTCAGTAACTGTATGCCTGCAGTGCAATACCACCATGCCACAAGAAGCTACCAAGTCTGAGGGACCCTGTTCAGTTCTGTTATGTACTGATTGTCCAGTCATATCATACTAAAAATGACTTCAAGCAGCCAAGGTTTCTCGGCAGTATGAGACAAGGACTTTGGTGTAGAGTGTGACAGACCACCCTGATACACTTTCATCTGTGACATAACTGCTAATAAGTGCTAGTGATCAAGGATGTTAAACTTTTTACTCACACTATCATTCAAATTTGGTCTGTTGTATACTACACTAAACAGTAGTTAAAAATGGCAAGAGACAAATGTAAATATGAACAAAAAGAGGAAACATTCCAGAAAATGGATCCCAAATATTTTTATAAGCATTTTCATTTCAGATATCCAGCATATGTTTTTATCCATAGTTTTCCAATGTTCCCATCCTTTCTTCTGTGCATCTACATTCAACATTTTTTTTTTATCCAACCTGTCTTCTACACACATAGCCCCCTTCTTAGTACAAACATGCAGTGGCCACCTTCCACACCACAAAACAAAGAAGATTAGTGTGCCTTCATTCACCTGCTTCATTGAGCTACACATGGTTACTTGTGTCTCAGTCTTACTCAGTGACTTGCAGTTGTACCACATTGCACTCAGTGACATGTAGGTTACCTGATGTCAACACCTGAACCTGGGGAAACCACTTTATCTTTTATTCTACTTATTTATGTCTGGGTTCCATTTGCAGAGGTATCATTTTGCTACTGTTAGACTAAAAGTTTATATGACTCAGATGTAGAAGAAGATGTTTTATATTATCTTTGCCCATACTACAAACTGCAGTCAGTAGATATTTAAATATCCATATCATACTTTGTCTAATGACAAAAACACAGACATCTATAATGAGGGGGCGAACCCTGTCAAGCATCTTCTAATCACCCTAAAGCAACCTGCATAGATATGCAGAAAAAAGAAGTAAAGAAACAATGGATATCATACACTCTCAGTATTTCATCAGTGAATTTGTCAATAATATAAACCACTAAAAAAGTAACAACTATTTATTAACATGCTCCAACAATGAGTGAAGTCTTACACATATGCCCACGTACAGATGCATACACCCACCCACCCACACATGACTACATGCATGCAGATTCCATGCACGTACACAAATACACACACACACACACACACACACACACACACACACACACACACACACACACACACACACACACACATTGTTCATGTTTGCTTTGGGAGTATGTGCTCTGTGCCAGTTATAAAGCACAAAAATTTGTTTAATTGCTAATCCAGCAATGTTGTTGTGTCTTTCGGCTTTTCCCGGTTGGGGTCGCCACAGTGGAACTCCGGTCCGCTAATGGCTGGCAGTAGATTTTTACGTACTGGCTTGCCGAGCCTAATGCACAACCTTCAGCGAAGGAACGCCCATTCACAAATGTTGCTACACAGAAGACGCTCTAACTGAGAATCGAACGGGCAACGTCTAACTGTGAGGCGACAATGCTACCGCAGCACCACCACCGCAGTAATTGCTAATCCAACATACAGTTATGAAATAGGAATAATTTAAATGAGGATTCCTTTTCTGTGAGATAGATTAACCTTGAAGAGGGACAATTAAGTAGGGTGTCAGAGCTCCCTAAAATAGCTTTGTATTTTAATTTTTTTTAACTTTTTGTCTATTTCATGGTTATACATTAACAAAGAAATATAATTTTCCATTATGGTAGAGTATGGTAAATTCTTTGGAATGTGATTAGATACAGGTATGAAGGAGAAAGTCAAAATGTTCTTCCATTAAAATAGCCAATTAATTTGACATATAAATTAAAAGGGCTGTGGAGTATAGCATCTCAAAAATCTTTTTATACAATCACTTTCATTGCTACAATGTTTCTAAATACAACCTTCGTAAATGCTTAAAATGGGTTTAATTGTAAGACATACACATGCATACATACATCTAAACATGCACAAACATACACACACACACACACACACACACACACACACACACACACACACACACACACACACACACACATATGCTCACTCATTCTTTTTGCATTTTATTATTTTTACATCTCGTGTGCCTGTCTTCTTCTTCCCGTCTGTGTTCTTCTTATCCATTTGTCCTTCTGTTTGCTTCCAGACACATCTGTTTTTTTAGTTCTCTGTTCTTTATCATGTTTTTACTTTCCTGTCTCTTACACAAGGATTATCACACAACAGTAATTCAGAATAGTATTCCTTCTGTGGCTGATTGCTTGTTCCTGTCTTTTTTAATAATGACCTACCTGCTTTACCTCGCCTGACAGGTATGCATTTTGTCTGCATTTTTCTATAATTTGCTGTGTCTAGTTCTGTAATAAGGAGCTGAATAATCTGCATTATAATGTTTTATTCTAGCCCTTTGATATTTTAATGACATTTACCTTTCCTTCTTATGTACACCTTTGCGTCTGCTGCTACCAAGGCTCTTACATTTATCAAAAACACCTTTCCTTCTCTCATCACTTGTACACGATGCCTCTCTTTACACAACTTAAAACTGCACTCTACAGGAGGAAGTACTGATTGTAGAAGTACATAAGGTGCATAGTACAAAGAACTGTAGCCATTTAGGACTCACATTAACAAATCCTGGCACTGTGTAATGGTGTTTCTTGATTAGCAGCAGGCAGATGTGATGTTACTTCATAAAAGCTAGATTGGGTTGAAGGTGAGGGATTATAAAATAGTCAGCCTGCTTTTTTACAATGAGAAATGATGGAACTGCTTCTGAAGGAAAAAACTTTTTTTATTACCTAAAGATAAGTGGAAAACGACAGCCACAGCACAATGAATTCTCGGCAGGATGCTCTTGTCAGACAACTCTAATGCTCAAAGTAATAAACAGCTGAGCAGGTGTTAAGTGAACCTATTTCCACTGGGAATAACAGATGTGCTAGCATCTCTCTTTATTTTTTATCACTCTTAATTTGTATATGTGGAAGTGCAGGAAAACTGGCAAACTGAAGACTAAACTGTTTGAGCTAGATGTCAGATGAGGAGAAAATCAGAAGATGGCAAAAGGCATTTGTCTCAGCAGGAACTATCAACCAATGACATACTCTGAAGGAGATTGCAAAGTGAGCAATAGGTTTTAAAGGAAGAATAGGTGCCACCAACTAAAAGAGTGAGATTTAACCAACAAACTGGGGAAAGCCAAGGTCCTTTACTTTCCAAAACTCAAAAATAAGTGTGTACTTTTTATTATTCGGTATCTTCTGATCAGATAGCAAACAGTGGGGTAGAAGTAAACCAATGGGGAAAAGATAATCTTTAATTTGTATGTGATTGTAATTTCAAATCTGTTTGACAGTGCAACATTCCCCGATTCTGTACAGTCTTAGGTCTCAGAAGCTGTCAGTACTTGTGTTACGCAATTTCCCTTTCATTCATCACATTACATATATCAGGGGGAAATAATCAGTGAAAACAAGACAATTTTGTTTTATTTAGCATACAAATGTAGAAATACCTCCATATATTACATATTCTGTTCCTGTGTGCTATTGTGTACAATCAACATATAATGGTGGAGGTGTGTCAGCTGCTTCATTTTATCATTATGAGCATCCAGTTTTAATGCAGGGCACTTACAATATTAAACCCCAATATTTTTTTAATATAACGTAGTCTGAGCAAATATGTTGTAAATTTATTTAAATCAAACTTTCTGATATTTTGTTTTACTTTGATAATGTTTGCAATGTTATTTGTTTCTTCCTCAGTAATGATGTCTCTGAAGTATGACAGACAGAATAAAATATTTTTACAGAATTAAAACACTCTAATTGTCCTTCCTGGATTTTACTTCCCTCTGTGCAGACTGGTTTTCCACATAATCTCCAATATTGCTTATTTGGTTCACAGGTCTGTAGGTTCATAGGTCTAGCAACACTTGACTTTAATGTGTGATCATACCACATATTGTCTCTGTTGCTGCTTATGAATAGCCAGAAATGTTGGATAATGATGTGGCCCCAGTTAATATAGCTTTCTATTCTTGAGATTTTAGGGTGGAATGCTTTTGCAAATGTGCTGGTCTTTCCCACAATGCATCCTAAACACAATGCCTTAAGGAGGACTGGTGCATTAACAGCTTGAATGTAAGTCACACGTCACCTCTCTGGAGGTGAACTGAAACTGGGAATTAAGGATCTGCCCCATTCTTTCAAGACGAACAGTGTATTTTGTAAAGAGCTTACAGTTATGGGCAGAGAAAGAAACAATAGGCTTCCTAGGCCAAATGGATATGCAGCTGTGAATAATAAGATCTACACTGAAGGTATTTGTCATTGCTGCTGTAATCCACTGATCAAACGAAATAACTGCATCCATAAAAAGAAGGTGTTTATAACACTATCCAGTTTGAATTTTTTTCAGTTGATGAAGTAAATCAAAGGCATGAGTTGCTTCTCAAAGGTGATTATGCTAGTACTGGCTGTCAGACCAATGTTTTCTACACCAGGACTGGGTTACCTGCAAACCCCACTGTGGTACTTACTAATGTGAGGTTGACAGGACAATCTTACCAAGTTTGTAACTTGTCATCAGACTTGGTCTTCCAAAATACTGGTGTCAGCCTTTGAACTCAAGACAAATACTTGAATGTAAAGGACTGAACACTGAACCTTATCGAATTCTGCTGGTGACTTAAATTGTTCTAGGCAGATGCCCACTCACCTTATTACTGGGGACCTTCCAGAAAGATAGTTGGCTATCCAGCATGTCACTTCAGTATTTCCTCTGAACTCTTTAACTTTATTTATAATTCACATATGTGGGATAGTGTCAGATGTTTTTGCAAAATGCAGATATGATGCATTTCCCAGATCAGAGACTGCAATTGATCAGAACTGATCAGCACTCTGCCCCAGTAAACAAATTCAAATATATATATATATATATATATATATATATATATATATATATATATATATATATATATATATATGTATATATATATATATATATATATACATATATATTTATTTATTTGCAGTTGGTTTACCAGGATAGTCCATTGGGCCAAGATGAACCCATTTTCAATGGAGTCCCAGGGAGAAAAGCTCCAAAAACAAGCAAGGTTACAATAGGTTTTAGATTACAATTTTTGCAAATGTTACAGACTAGAGCAAAACATTACAAATAGTACAGACTAGTGAAGAACATTACAGATGATACAGACTAGTAAAAAAGGAACATTACAGTAGAAATACTGAAAAGCCATTACATCTTAGGAAGCTTGCACTTAAGAGGTACATTCTAATACATTCTTTGTAAATAGCTTAGTAAGTACAAGGGAAGGATGTATGAGTTAGGAGAGAAAGTAAAAAGGAAATTGTCAGTATAAAGAGGGGGAGAGAAAAGAAAATGGAAATTGCCAGTGTAAAGTATGTGGGGTGGGAGCAGGAGCATTCCCAGTAGGATACTAGATGTGAGTGAAGAGATTTTTTGAATGTAAAGCGGTTAGAGGTGGTACGAATGGATGGTGGTAGAGAGTTCCAGAGACGTGATAGACCATAGGATAGGATATTTTTACCTGGGGGACGAGTTGGTTTGTACAATTCTATTAGGTTTTGGTTGTATGACCTTAGTACTCTGTCAGGGAGGTGCATTTTAAAGGCAAAGGAAAGGGAGGGACAGAGGGAGGGGTTGAAAATGAGCTTATGTGCAAGAGTAAGTTGAGTATAGGTGAGATGATTGGATAGTTCTAGCCATTTTAGTTTGTGGAGAGAAGAACAGTGGGGGGTGGAGGACTTATGGCTGGTAGCGAACTTTTTGTTATAGCAAGAAGAAAGTTGTGTTTTAAGGGAAGATTGTAGGTTAGTTAGGAGTGGGGCTCCATAGAGAAGGGAGGGGATAAGAAATGAGGTAGAGAGAGTGATTTTAGTGGTGGGTGTGAGATAGCGATTTTGTCGGTAGAGCATGCCTAGTTTTTGATGTTTTTTTTTTATATTTAGTTGAAGGTGGGAATTTAATTTAAGCTGACTGTCAGTTTGGACCCCTAGTAACTTGGCCTCTGACACCAATTCCAGAGATGTGTTGTTATGGCTAGTGATAGAAAATGTGTTTGTATTGAAAGAGGTGACTTTAGAGGGAGTAAATACCATAAATTTGGTTTTAGAGGCATTAAGTGCTAGGTGATTTTTTTCATCCATTGTTCAGTGGTTGAGAATGCATCTCGTGTAAGCTTTAGAGTGTAGGGATGGATGTGGCAGAACAGATAATAGTTGAATCATCTGCATATTGGATGATATTTGAGAATGGGATAGAATTGTGGAAGTCGTTTATAAATATATTAAAGAGGAGGGGACCCAGTATGGAACCTTGGGGAACTCCAGTTGGGGTATTAAGGAATGAGGAGGTGGCCTTTTTCCATTTTACTGCTTGATATCTATTGGATAAGTAGCTGGAGAACCAGTTCAGAGAGGAAGGAGATAGGTTAAGCTTAGGGAGTTTAGTTAGAAGTAGGTTGTGAGAGATAGTGTCATAGGCCTTAGAGAGGTCAAGTAGGAGGGTAGAAACAATATGACCAGAGTCCCGGGCTTTATTTACAGTTTCCAGGAGGGAGAGGAGGGCTGTCATAGTGCTGTGACTGGGTCTAAATCCATGTTGTGTGGGAGTTAGTAGGTGATTGTCTAAGAGATGTGGTAGGAGGTAAATAAATATATAATGCTCTGACAGTCCATCTATGGCAGCTGTGGCTTTCACAAAGGAGATGGACAGTATTTAGAAGATGTAAAATGTCATTAGCAAACCTCTATTGATGTATGCTTAGAAGCATTAAATTACCAATATCCTGAATTAGTTCCATGCAATTCTTTCAATAACCCTGCAAATAGTACTGCTAAAGCTGATGGGTACATCCTAGCGGACAGGAACTACTGTAGCCTACAATAGCCAGTCTGGAATTCTGTTCATTAAGATGTGGAACAGAATCATGTTTCATTTAGAACTGACAAAAAAAGCAACCAGAGTTATTATCATGACATATGGCTCTTGTATGTTTAACCTTAAGCAGAGCTACCACAGTTTGGACTTGGATAACATACAGAGGTTCCCAGTCTGGATGCTGGAGCAGGGATGTGTATTGGCTTTCTAAAATCTGAGTTAAAATTTCTTGCAGGGATGTTAATGATGTCTTGAAGTTCAGCGTGTAGAATCTTATTGACCATCAAGACAGTTCAATCCTGGGAACTAGCCTTAATTTTCCTTATGGAGCCTTCAAAAAAGTATAGTTATTTAAGTTTGTATAGTAAGTTGAAGTTTTGAAAGCTCTTTTATGGCTAGATTACACATCAGTTTGCCAGAGGCTGGAGTGAACATTTTATAGCAGTGGTGTAGCTACTCGTGCTCCTCCTTGTCTTCTGGCTAACCTTCATAACTTCTCAGTTTCTCTCATATACTTAGATTATAAATGTAACTAAACAGTAACATCCAGCCATTATGCTGTGTGCCTGTCTTTCTCTTGAAAAATTTTTAATAGTTTTGCTGTCTTTAATAGTTTTGCTGTCTTTACTAAATGATACCTGTTTTGACTGTAATACTACCTGTTGATTGTTATACTACCTGTTGGTTGTTATACTACCTTTTGATTGTTATACTACCTGCTGATTGTTCTACTACCTGTTGATTGTTATACTACCTGTTGATTGTTATACTACCTGCTGATTGTTGTACTACCTGTTGTTTGTTATACTACCTGTTGGTTGTTATACTACCTGCTGATTGTTATACTACCTGCTGATTGTTATACTACCTGTTGGTTGTTATACTACCTGCTGATTGTTATACTACCTGCTGATTGTTATACTACCTGTTGTTTGTTATACAACCTGTTGGTTGTTATACTTCCTGCTGATTGTTATACTATCTGTTGATTGTTATACTACCTGTTGATTGTTATACTACCTGCTGATTGTTATACTACCTGTTTTGACTGTAATACTACCTGTTGATTGTTATACTACCTGTTGATTGCAATGCAGATATTTTTCTTGTAATTCTCTATGCAATGTAACTTTGTATTGTGGAGCTTTTCTCCCCAGGCCTCCACTGAAAATGGGATCTCGAGGCCAGTGGACCTACCCAGTCACCAAACTGGAATAAATAAATAATAATAAATAAATACATTTTTTATTTTATTTTACTGGTCTAGCCTATTTATTTTAAAGTCTATCCGTTATGGTTTGCTATTGAAATTTTCTCTAGTGCTTATTTTAAAAGAGAATATGACATGCAATGCAGTAATAATGGTATTGTAAAATAGTTCAAAGTCAGAGCCAAAGTAAACGTTATTGTCACTATGATTCACACAAGTGCAAATTGAGCAAAATTAAGTTTCTTTGGGATCAATGTGCATACAAAACATAGATTACATTTTACATGACAATAATAAACAAAATTCTATAGACACAGATGACAAACACAACAATAATAAATACTTGCATTACTGTACTGATTTAACAGATTGTCATTCATTACTAGGTTATTATCTTATTTTCACTGGAAAAAATTGCACTTAAGCGATTGATTTAAAGCCCACGTTTGTACTGCACAATAAGACAGTTCAAATTGATTGCTGCTGACTTTGCTGTCTGAGTGCAGGTAAGACCTTGTTACATATTGCACTTTAGAGACTTTTCAGTATTGTTGGGTTACTGCCTTAATGCGCAGTGTGAAGGGTACTGTTCCTAGAGTTCGGTAACTTGAGGTCTATTGGAAAGAAGCTGTTTCTGAATCTTGTGGTTTTGCAGCGTATGCATCGAAAGCACCTTCCTGATGTTAAATGTGAGAACAGCTTGTAAGCAGGATAAGTGCTATCTCTTGTTATTTTCCTTGCTCTGCTGAGATATCTGGACATGTGCAAGTCTTGTATGGATAGGAGGGAGTTCCTGATAATCATCTCAGCTGCTTTCACTACCCTCTGGACGGACTGGTGCTCGGAAGCAGACCAGCTTCCATGCCATACTGTAAAGCTGCTTGCCAGTATACTGTTGATGGTGCCCCTGTAGAAGGTTGCGAGAGGTGCTGATGGTAGGTTTGCTCTCCTCAACCTTTGCAGGAAGTGAAGCCATTGGTGTGCCTTCTTAATGATGGCATTTGTGTTGGCTGACCACGTCAAGTCTTCTGCAATGTGCACCCCCAGAAATGCAGTGTTTTTTACTCTCTCAACTCTTTCTTCATTGATTACGAGTGGAGAGTGCTCTCTGTTGCTCTTCATGTAGTTCAAAATTATTTATTTGATCTTGTTGATATTTAGTGCAAGATTATTGTTACAACACCAACTTATGAACTGATTCACCTCCTCTCTGTAGGCTGTCTCTTCATCATTCCTGATGAGGCCCACAACTGTTGTATCATCTGCAAATTTGATGATATGGTTTGAGCTGTGCTTGGCAGTACAGCCATGGTGAAAAGCAAGGGGCTTAGGACACATTCCTCTGGGGCTTCAGTATTCAGAGTTATGGACTCCAATGTAATCTTGCCTATGCACACTTTCTGTGGTCTATCTATAAGAAAGTCCAGAATCCAGTTGCATAGTGGAGTACTGATGACTAATTGAACCAGCTTTCTTATCAGATTTTGCAGGATAAGTGTAGTGAAAGCTGAACTGAAGTTGATGAAAAGTAGCCTCACATAGCTATTCTCCAGGTGATCCAGTGATAAGTGGGGTGCCAAAGAAATCTCCTGTGGAGCGATTGGCTCTGTATCCAAACTGGAGTGGATCGAAGTCTGCAGGTAGTTTGGATGTTATTACATCTTTGACCAGTCTCTCAAAACATTTAATCACAGTGGAAGTGAGAGCTTTGGGACAATAGTCATTTAGGCTAGCAGGTGGTGACTTCTTTGGCAGTAGAATAATGTTTGTGTACTTGAAACATTTAGGCACAATGGCATGACTCAGTGAGTTGTTGAAGATGTCTGTGAGTACATTTGTCAGTTGGTCCGCACAGTCTCTGAGCACTCTTCCAAGAATGTTATCAGGTCCAGCTGCTTTCCTGGGGTTAACTCTTTGTAGGGTACTTCTGACATCAGCAGGGTTGAGGTTGAGCTCTTCCTCACTCTGGTTGTTGGTGATTTGTTTCTGCTGCTGTCATGTTCCCTTCCTCAAACCGAATAAAGTTGATGTTGAGCTTGTTTAGGAATTCTGTATCATCATTACATATGCTATTGTTCACATGTTCAGAGCTGCCATTTGCTCTCCTATTGGGCTTATTTAAACTGTAATTCCAATTTCTGGTGGTAAGAATATAATTTTAAGATAGTCTCTATTTCTGAAGTTTTTAAAATACCTGCAGTATGTTGAATGCTGAATGGTTAATATGGTGTCTTATGGTCAGCTGTGATTAAGATGAGCATGAGAGTTGAGATAGGGTAACCAGTTGGCATGTCAGCTTATACAAAATCTAGTAAATCATTTCCTAGGGGGCTTCTAGGTCTGTTTATTTGGAATGCCAGTAACTGATTATATATTGTGAGCACTTGAAACATAACTGAATCTTGAAAATCTCTGTTCTTGAAAATTCTGTGAAGCTTAAGTTGCGGTGTATTGTGCTCACTTACTGGAGATATGTATAACACCCAAATTCTAGAATATTACATTTATCATTTCTTCTGACATATTTATGAAGGCATTGTATATCAGACCCACAAATAAGCAACAGCCTACTTCAGTATGCATAAATAGCATTAATTATTTAACAAAATGAATAAAAAGTCCAGGAAAAACAATTGTAAAACCTTTTGTAAAGGAATTAAAGTTTCATGTGCATTCTTGTTGCACTTGCATGCCCACATGTTGTGTTCTTCTCATAAAAGCTCTTTCATTCTCACTCCTTTTAAGTGCAGTCCATTTGATCTGTTTTCACTAATTGTGGATTCCTTGCATTCTTCAAGGGAACAACAGGACTTTGATTTATAAAGCATCTTACACATTCTTCTGACCAATCAAATATTGACTGATGTTTGAAATAAGACTGTTTTGAAATTAGAAATTCAGATAAATATGTTTCAAATACCAGTAGATCTGCTTGTTAAAGGATTGGTGTTACCAATTGTTATTATGCACAATGGTATGATAGAGGGCTGCATATATGAAATGTAAGCTGTTGAATCCACTGAGTTCTCATTTTCTGTCTTTCTCAGCTCTAAATAATTAGATTTATCTACATTGCAGTTAATGACACCCATCACTCGTCCAGTCACCCTGGTTTATTACAGTTATGATACATTATTTTGCTAATGGATAGCATTCTATTTTTATCACATATGTTTCAGGTGCTATGTATTCAGTGATTATATCTGATTCTTTTAACCTTGGAGGAATTGTTTAATGTACGCAGCTGCATACAGGTCATGTGGATCATGAAACAAACGTGAATGAACTTTATTCACAAATTGGTAATAAGGAGATATTAAAACAGTTTTAAGTTAATTAAATAGTCCATGACCTGCAATTCAGAATCTATCAAAATATTGTCAAATAGCTTTGCCTTGCCAGCTCTTTAAGTATAGTGATTCAAACATGAGCAGTTAGAAAAGCATCTGATGAAAGCATCACTACAAAGAATTATTGAACAGATAGCCTATTGCTTACAGATACTAAAACATTTCTAAGAAAAATAGCATGCATGAATACAGGCATTGTGAAGCAAACACCTAAATTAAGGCTGTGGCATTAGAAATTACTATTAAGGTGCTGATTTAAACATGCATTCATACTCCAGTAGAATGAGATATAAAATGCAGTTTTTGTTGTAAATGAGTAGAAATTCACTTCCACTAAATTCCTGTTTATTGTCATCACTGCCACTGTCCTGATTCTGAGGAAGGGGGGAATTTACCCTTCAGTTCAAGAGGCTAGGCTGTGTTTGAAAAGTGTGCAGAGAACAGCACAGTAAAATAAGATAGAAAAAGTTTAAAATTAACTTAATGGCAGGAGACAGCTTGAGAATAATAATCAGTAAGTGTCATTGTTGGTGTCTCATTTTGTAACACATTCTTTTTAAATGCTGGAAGATAATGATGGTAGCAGTTTGATTCCAAACCCTGGTGCTTGTATTTATTTTCAAACAATAATGCTGCAGTCCTTAGGTGTCATCCTTTAGATGATTTAGAAGGCACTTTAAATTGCTATCCCATTTGCATGAGTTAATGGTAGCTGAAATAGATGCAAACCATTCTGTGACCCTTGTCAAATAAAAAAAAAAAAAAAAAAAAAGAGTAAGAAACTGTATTATTGTTTTCATGGCAATATGTGTTACATATTTACATTATTAAACAATATATATATGTATATATATATATATATATATATATATATATATATATATATATATTTACTATCAAAATCCACTGCAGACGTGATATCATACGGCAGATGGTTGATTGGTCTGTTGCTGACCATCAGTAGTTCATACCAGCGAAAACCACTGTGCAAAGCTGTGATGTGAAGTGTAGGAGTTCAACTTACCTAAGCTCCTATCCGGCCATCACATTTTATATTCGGTGAAGGTGTTGAATCTGCTGAATTCATTCAGCAGATTCAACATTTTACCTAGGTGAAATTTGTGATTCTGCCTTTCCATTCAAGGTTCTGACTGGATTTTGTAGCAACATTCGAGATTTTGATAGTAAACCTATAAATATATATATATATATATATATATATATATATATATATATATAAAATATATATAAGCAATATAATAAATAAATAATATAACAATATATATATATATATATATATATATATATATATATATATATGTATAGGTTCAAAGGTTCATAGGTTGGTACTAGGCTAAGGCTATCGGCCCTAGGGCCTATACAAGCCTAGCCATAACAATTCCCTGGATATTTCTTACCACAATATTTACTTCCCTGGAGCCCTGTCTAGCAGGGTGACTGACATGATCCCCAGGGTGAGTTTCCTATCTCCCATCCAATCGTCAAGGTTTCTTTTGAAGAGGGCCAAGGAGGCGCTCTGTTTGACATGTATGGGCAGTCTATTCCAGAGTATGGGGAGTCTCTGGGTCAGGAACCTATCCCTCCAGCATGTTTTGTTCATTGTGATGACAAGGTTTAGATCCCTGGTGCCTGTGGCTCTGAGGGATTTGTGGACATCCTACAGATGGCAGATAGCCCTCCTTTCTTTGCCATGCACAATTTTTTTTTCCTTTTTCATAATATCTTCAATTTTTTATTTCTTATTTTTGTATCATAGTAACTACAAGGCAAGTTGGTCTAAAAACTAGGTGCACCTTATCAAATATCACCCTCAAGACATAGCCCCCATTTCCAGGAGAGCAAAATATTTCAGGCTGCGAATGAACTTGTAAGTACCCATCCAGTCTTTGAAATTAGCCTTAAAGGAGGAAAGGGTGTCTGTCTGCTTAATGTGCAGGGACAATTTATTTTTGAGATGAAGCAACCAATGCTAATGAACCTCACCTCCCAATATGCATTATTTGTATGGTGTGAAGATTCATATCTTTTGTTCTGATGTCTGTGTAGCAGTTCCATCCTGTAAATGTATCCATTAGGATGGGGTCTTTGATTGCCTAGACCTCTAAGCATGAATATCCAGGAAGGATTCTGTAAGTGACTAAGTAAGAGGACAGGGCTTCTAATCTGTCTTGGAAACTAAACATGTTTAGGCCAAAAATCTTTCTTCATCAGGAGTTTTGGTGGGGTTTTCAAGCTGCATGAAATTTCTGAGTAGGTACATGCTGAAGAGGGGTATTAATTAATAATTGGTTTAATTAGGGGGGAGTATAAGGGGACATTAATGTACTATGAATTAGATAAGCTCTCTCTGGATATCAGTTTTTCTAAATATAAGGATTTCTTAACTATTGTTGCAACATTGTGGTCAAGTGTGAGGAAGTATTGTCACAGAAGCCAAAAACCCTCCCTACTGTGTCCATGTGGAGTGGAGAACTAGCTATACCATAGGTCAGGGTGAGGGCTTTTCTTTTTACAACACTGATTTCTGAGTGGTAGTTCTTGCTGAATCACTTCTGTATCTGTGCAGGAATAGATCAGGATACCCACCTTCTGATAATCAATGAATTTGACTTTCCTTGCATTAGTATTTGTGGTATGGAGGGTGGAAAGGTATATACCTGAGAAGGGTGAGGAGTCCCCAATACTTGGCCTTGCTGTACTTCACTGGTTACAGTCTCCCTGTCTGAAGTAGCACCGGGAGCCCTAATCATGTGGGTTGTATCCTTTAGTCAGATTACAAGGCATCTTACTACACAAAGGTCTATGGTTTGTTCTTTTTAGTTTGTGCGTACAGTAACAGTATGAGGTACAGTGTTGAAGGCCTTGAGATCCAGATAAGCTGCGTGGACTGAGTGAACAATGTCCTTTGACATAGTAACCTACTCAGAGAAGTTAACCAGGTTAATTAAGCATGATCTGCCCTTGACATGTTTAATATTGTAGTTTTTGAAGGCAGAAATTACTTACAAATTAGAATAGATAGGCTGACAGTCCTGTAATTCCTATGGTCTGTGTAAGGGCCTGCTTTGTGCAGGGACTCCACTACCAAACCTCAAAGACATGCCATCTGGTTAGGTTGAAGTTAAACAAATGCAGGGAACATTCAGTAAGGATATGGCTGTCACTATTAGTTAGATATCTAGGTAAATTGTCTGGATCCATTCAAGTGATGATTTTAATCTTAGAGCAAAAAGCCAGAGCATGTTACAAAGATGAACTTTGTGTGAGTGGGACTTAAGGATTTGGGTATACTTTCAATGAAAGATTCTGGAGTAAAGTTAACACTAAATTTGTCTGCAACTATGTTAACTCTGTCTTTAGGTGTTATTTATTAGTTTCTCATACAAATTAAGTAGGATTTGTAGCTAGCTTTAGCCTCCTGTTCCAGTTTTAGTTCACATTCAGCTTTCCTCTTTCTTGCTTATCTTTTTGATAGAATTTTTAATGTAGGTAGATTTGTCATAGGTTCATAGGTTCATAGGTTCATAGGTTCATACTAGGCTATCTGCCCTAGGGCATTTATAAGCCTAGCCAGAGTGTGCTTGGCTTTCGCCACCCATTTTAAATTAATTTTGCTATGCCCTTTTTCGAGGTTAGTATACTGTGCCTCTGTCTAACAGTGACACAGAAGTGATACCCAGGGTAAACCTACGATCTCCCATCCACTCATCAAGATTCCTCTTGAAGAGAGTCAATGAGGGACTCTGCCTAACCTGGACTGGGATTTTATTCCAGAGTGAAGGGAGCCTCTGGGTTATGAATCTGTCCCTCCAGCATGTCCTATTTATTTCAGTGCTGAGGTTCAAGTCTCTCGAGCGTGTAGCTCGATGGGATTTGGATTTTCTGAGGTGCAGCATGTCCATTAATTCAGGGTTGGACATGGCTTTATACGTCAGGCACAGATCTCCTCTGAGCAGGTGGTATGCCACTGAGTAGAGCTGGAGTTTCTTTAACCGGGCAGCATATGGCATCTGTTTGAGCCCTTTGATCCTCTTGGTGAGGTACTTTTGGGGTCTTTCCAGTTGTTGCAGGTGTCTGGTAAGGTACATCCCAAAAGGGGTATTGTACTCAATTATGGGCCTGATAAGGGATGAGTAAAGAGGCACGATGACCTCCCCTGATCTAGATGTGAATCCCTTCATGATTAGGTGGGCTATATAAAATGTTTTTCTAACCAATTTGGCCACGTGGTTGTCAAATGAGAGATTGCTATCAACTTGGGTCCCCAGGTCCCTAATTACTTCTTCTGTACTTAATGAATTACCACCTAAGTGGTAATTTGTGGGCACTTTGTTTTTGTCAAAGGGGATGACTATACACTTTTTCTCATTTAGCTTGAGGCCATGGCTGTGGCACCAGTTGTCTGTTTCTATGAGGCCTTTTTGGAGGATGCTTGTGTCGGCTGGAGAGTCGATTATGGCACCCAGTTTGCAGTCGTCTGCAAACTTGGTCATCCACAGTCCTTCCGTGTTGGCCTGTACCTCCGAGAAATATATACCGAACAAGAGAGGTCCCAGGACTGAGCCTTGTGGGACGCCACTTGTAACTGGTTTGGAGTCTGACATGGCTCCAGCAATTCTAACCATGTGGGTTCTGTCCTTGAGCCAGTTTGCAACCCATCTAGTGACATAGGGGTTTATATTTAAGCTGGTGAGCTTATCTATAATGCCCAAGTGGGGTATTGTATCAAAGGCTTTTCCGAGGTCCAGGTAGGCTGTGTGGACCACCTTCCCCTCATCAATGGCCTTGGTGACTGTTTCAAAGAAATCGACCAGGTTTAAGAGGCAGGATCTGCCCTTAACAAAACCGAACTGGGTAGGATCCAGTGTCTGTAGGTCCCCAATATCTTTATTTATGAGGTCCATGATGATCCTTTCCATAGCTTTGCAGACCAAGCTAGTCAGGCTTATGGGGCGATAGTTTCCAGGATTTGTTGAGGCACCACCTTTGTGTAAAGGGACCACTGTTGCTGTACACCACTCTTTGGGTACATATCCTTTAGTAAGCCTGAGACTGAACAGTAGTTTTATGTTTGGGTTTAGCTCTTCTTGGAGTTCATGTAGGATGCAGCCTGGGACACCGTCTGGTCCCATTGATGCTGTGTTTTTTGCTTTGGAGAGGGCGGCTCTTACCTGAGCATCTGAGATGTCAGGGGGGCAGCACTCTGCTGGGATAGATATTTGCCCTATTGGTGGGGGGGGGGGAGAAGTTTGCGCTGAACCTGTCAGCTAGCATGTTGTCAATGTCTGTGGGTTCTGTGTATTTTTTGTCATTTTGTACTAATTCTGAGCATATCTGGAAATTCTCACCCAGGTTACTAACATAACTAAAGAAAGCCTTGTGATTATCCTTAGTTTCCTGTGCAATTTTTCTCTCGAAGCTGGCCTTAGACGATTTTATGAGTGCCCGTAGTTTTTTGCTAATACTGATCAGAGATACCTTCCCTTTTTGGGATTTTGCTCTATCATGCAGTAGTTTCCTCCTTCTATTGTATAGTTTGTTTATGGCTGGGGTCCACCAGACAGGACGTCTGCCTTTGGAGGATTGGGACTTGGTTTTATTTGGGATTGCATGATCCATGCATTCCTGAAGGTGTTCATAGAATGCGTTTATAAAGGATTCTGCGGTCTGGGCCGTATTTTCCACAGGCCCGGGGGCGTTGAAGGATTCCACCTCGGTTTTGAGGAGTGTGAAATTTGCTTTAGAGAAGTTTTTCACTGTGGTTTTCTTGGCAGGGGGTGGGGTCAGGATGTGACTATCCAGTGAGATTAGTTTATGGTCTGATCTTAACAGTGAGGAATACACTTCTGGTCTGGAGCATAAAGTCCCCATGTTGGTGATGATCAAGTCCAGTATGTTTTCCCCTCTTGTGGGAGTGGGAACAAGTTGTTCCATAGCATTTGAGTTTATAAATTCTAGGAACCTTTGGGCTAGGCTGTTGGAGCTAGAGTAATTCTCCCAGTCTATGTTTGGGTAGTTGAAGTCGCCCAATATAATGGTGTTTGGAGAGACCTTCATATTTTCCAGTGTTCTTAGGAAGGCTGAGTGAGATTCCTGGCTTTGGGAGGGTGGTCTGTAGCAGGCTATAAACTGGAAGGCAGTTTTACCCACTGTTAGTTGCACATGGATAGTCTCTGATGCTTCATGCTGTGCCACCAACCTGGAGGTGTGGGTATCTTTGACGAATATTGATACTCCCCCTCCTTTTGTGGTTCGGTCCAAGTTTTGGGGCTGAAAAGCATGGTATGAGGTATAACCTGGTAGTGCTGGGGTGCTCTCGGGAGCCGTAAACCAGGTTTCTGTTACTGCACAGATATCGATGTTCTCCATGCTAAGGAGAGTTTTGAGTGCATGCATCTTGAGGTTTAGACTTCTGGCGTTGAGTAGCATTACTCTTAGTTTCTTATCCCTTGTGATACCTGTGGAGGTGGGTTTGTCTTTTGAGCCTTGCCTACAAAAGGCACTATGGGGGTAGCAAGAGCCTTTGTCAATATCAGAAAGCCCAGGGGTGACAGGTGCAAGCCGTCCCTAGCGAAGCATCATGGCTTGTCGAGCATGTCATCCCAGGCTGACAGGCATTGGATCCCCTTTAAATGACACCAATACTTAAGCCAATTGTTGAAATTGATCATCTTGTCTTCATATTGTGGCATCATTCTTGGTGAGGGTAAGATGCTACTCAAGGTCAGGGTCATACCGGCCTGGGCTACATGCTCAGAGAGCTCCTCTATGTCTCTTTTCATGTAGTCCAGGGAGGTACGTCTCAGGTCATTCACACCAGCATGGACAATGACTGAGTCATATTTGTACTTGTGTTGGAGTGACCTGAGGGCTTGTGTTATGTGGTAGATCCTAGCGCCCAACAGGCAGCTCACCATGACCTTCTCCTTGTTCAGCCTGGTGAGCAGGACGTCAGTGTGCCTGACGATAGAATCACCTATTACAAGTGTATCAGGTGTGTTGTTTAGCCTTAAGGGCTGTGACTGTTCAGCACACTGGCTTTGTGAGCTATGTGTTGCACGTGTTTTGTTTTGGGGTTGTGGTTGCTTGGGTGTCTGCTTTGGAGGTCTCTGCTGCTTAGGCAGATTTTTATTTAGAGCCTCCGAGTATGTTTTTGTGTGTTCATGTGTTTGGTTTGCTGTTGTGGTAGGTCTATCTGAGACTGGAATTGTAGTGAGTGTGGTTTCCTTCTCCTCCTGACTGGTTACGCCAGTATTGAGTTGAGAGAGCTTAGCCTCCAGTTTGGCTATATGGTTGCATCTCTCCCATGTGTTGAAATTTGTTGGGAGGAGGAGAGGGTTGTCTGTGTACATGAGGCAGTTGTAACATTGCCTCAAGATTCCCAGATTCACCAGCTGGACTGGAGAGGAGATTGACAACTGACCTTTGGACATGCTAGAATAGTATTGGGAATTCCTTTATAATTGAAAAAAGGGCCAATGGGGAACAAGGTACTCAAGGGGAGTTTGTGAGGGTGTAGTGCTTTTAATTTTTTAGTGCTGACTTATATAATTGCTTTAGTGAGCAAGTGTCAGGTAACTTAAATGCAATGTGTTACAGGTAACTTAAATGCAAAAATGACAAACAGTAACTTTCTTTCAAGTGAAACAAGGAAATAAGTACAGTAAGCAATGCAGATAACACTAGGGATCCACAGAAGCACTGAAAAGCCACTTTTAGGTGGAATTAGCTTTTCAGGGAAATAACAAGCAAACAAACAACAAGCATACAAACAAAGCTAGATTCAGCAGGCCTGGATCTAGTCTATGCTACACCAAACAAGATGTACCAATTACAGTAAGAAGCAGTTCAAATATGCAGGCACTATAAGCCTTTAACCAGAAATTCCCAGCTCAGAAGGGCAGAGTCCAGCCTCTCCTCCCACAAGAGTGCAGACCACAAACCCTCTTAATGTAAAATAACTGGCCTGAAGCCCAAGTGCTTAAACCAGAACTAATACACTTTTAGAATAACAGACACTGAGCCCTCAATCAGCAGTTCCCAACTTAGAAGGATGTAAGCTACCTGTCCTGCCACCACAGTGCAGGCCACAAACCTTCCTAATGTAAAACAACTGGTCTGAATCCCAAGTGCTTAATCCAAAAGACTTAGAATGATAGCTACACTTTAATCAAGTTACTACCAAGCAGTAATAAATACAATTGAATACTTTAAAGAATGCCTGGATTAGTGCTCAAGTTATACAAACAAAGCTAGATTGAGCAGTCCTGGATCTAGTCTATGCTACAGCAAACAAGGTGTTCTGACTTTAAAACATTTTGCTTTTGTTTTGCTGCAGAGTTTATTTACAGTGGTGGTTTATTTTTGAATTATCAATTATATTTATTTCTAATGAAGATTGATAGAGCCATACAATTTTTTATATGTTAGCAAAGTTCAGATGAAATAAACCAGCTGAAACTACATGAGGGATGGTGACATTGACAGTAAATTTAGATAGCTTACTGTACAATTTAAACAAGGTTTTATGTTTAAAGTCCTGGAATTCACAACTGTTTACCATGATGGCTTTAAAGAAGAAGGTTACTAATATGTGAGCTGACTTAATGAGAGACACAGACATAAAAGGGTCAGTATACTTGGGGAAAATGTCAGTGATGACCATATCCAGAATGTTCTGACCTCTAATGGACTGGTAAATATTTATTCTAATGAGTTAACCCTTACTAGTTCTAGAAATCTTTGGGTACACCCAAATTTAAAGATGTAGGTACACCAAAAGATAATGGAATTCACCCAATATAAATATATTTTAATAGTAAATCAGTAAGTACAATTAGGCATCAATCATGGTCTACTGGGGACATGAATGGTGCCTCACAGCATTCCTTAATTCATATTTGCTCTTATTAAAGGTGAGTTGGAGTTCAATAAGTAATTATAGGGCCACGGGGGATTTGCACAGACTATTACAATTAGGGCCATGGTGGATTTGCACAGATGTTCTATTACAATAAGTTTATTTTTAGGGCCACGGGGGATTTGCACAGAGGTTCTATTACAATAAGTTCATTTGTAAGACCATGGGGGATTTGCATAGAGATTCTATTATCTCTGACTTACATGCACGCACCTCCACGGTGTTATATCACCCCTCTTCATATCTCACTTTCCAAATGCTTGGGAAGCATGAACATAAATTTGTATCACTTGTTTCAGTTTCTTCACTTTCAATAAAGCCATAGTTTTAACATATAACATCATATCCATAATCCTCTTTTCGCATTTCCTCCATGCCACACAAAGATCACAATCTCTTACTGCGTCTTTATTGAACATATTCACATAGACAATTAGCTTTCTTCTGTACCATTAAAAATTAAAGAACTTAACAAAATATAAAGAAAAACAAAAAGAAAAAAATCCACATTTCCCACAACAACAAAAACTGTAACTGCCATTGTTATATTATTTATTAAATGCACAAGTGGCTTTATTTTTTCATAAAGCAACAAGTTAATAGCACCTCAAAGACTGTATCCATGGCCCAGATTGTGTTACATAACATCTTCTCGCACCTCCCTCCACAAATTCTCCAGGTAGTCCATCTAACTTTTACATGTTTCATAATTTCAATAACAGATACTATCTTCATTAACCTCTGAGCTTTTATCAGATTTATTTTTTTGACAATTTTCCTCCAAAACACTATACTTATGATCTTATAAGAATATTGTCTATTTCTTTTCTCCTTTTTCCATTTAACTACAGGTTTCTTACCTGCAAGCCACTATACAAAAGTCCTTCCATTGAACATTTTTCTCAGCCATTTCTAGTCATCATTTACCATATGTTGCTCCACATCTGTTAAGATAACCCACCTATTTATTACACAATTATTTTTCATTATCTCATTATACCATTTCCTTTTGTGAGGTTAGCTTCTCACATTAACATTCCACAATCTTGTTTTCTTAAAAGACTTATATGAGGGTTAAATGCTTTATTACTGTTATTATTCTTATTTTTCAGTTTTCTATTATTATTATTATTATTATTATTACTATTATTATTATTATTATTATTACTATTATTATTATCAGCAAATGAATGAACTGCTGTAGAACTGTGTCCCCATCCACATAAAACAAAGTTCATCCCTGCCCATATTCAACTTGGATCTCTGGAAAGGAAACAGAAAATTAACTTCAGGACTGCCCCCTGTACTACTAATGGACAGATACAGCTCCTAAATGTGTGGGTCCCCTCAAATTATTGATGGTATGATCCCAGTTTTTCTTATTAGGAATAATACATAATTATCAACTATGGGATGGTTAAGGCCAATCTATAACCAAATGGGATAGGTTAATTTGAGCATAAAAAGGGAAACTGGATGGGGTTAAAATGGCCCTCTAGGGCAGCTAGCCTAGTACTTACATATGAACCTATGAATTTATGACTAATGAGATATTTTTCTTTCTAAATTGCTGCAGTGATGATTGTTAATCTTGATGCACATAATTTAATTTAATGTTATTTTATTTTTGAGTTATGGGATGTTCTTTTTGACATATATATTATGTGTATGCTCTGTTTCTGACACTGAAATAAAGTATTTGACATTAAGAAAAGCTTTATATGAAACATTCTTCATCATCATATTCTGCCATATGCCTAAACTTATAGCATGGACTCCCCCTCTTCAAATGTGATAATAATCATCTTGTAATAACATATTTTTTTCAGTGTATAGATTATGTCTGCTATAATATATAAGTGCAAAGAACTATGATATACTGCTGAATTTATTAACCCAAGTCTGCCTTCCTTTTACATATTATACACTATACCTCACCATGTGTAGTTTGATCTGCTACCAAAGAAATGGAAAAAAAAATTCTCCTAATATAGCAGTATCTAGTTTCTCAGTAAATTCATAGCTCCCATTATATGAGCTCATGCCTTGCAAAGGTCAATACAACAATCATGTATTTCTTCTTTAGTGCCATATCACACATTGTCCAAACACCAGCTGTATCTTTCATCTTTTTCAACAGTTTTTCACATTTGCAACCTTTTAGGTCCCTGTTTCCATATTAACATTAAAATAAATCTTGTCTAATGATGCCATTCTACTAAACCTTTGTAGTTATCTAGATTTAGCTGCAGCTCTACCATTGCAAGTTTATATATAACAACATTTCAGTGATATACCTAATGAAATGTGTGTCCTTTCTATTGGAAACTGTCTGCAAAGGTAGGAATAACTGGTAACTAATTGATTTTCCTTTCTTCCACTTTCAGTCTTCCACTATCTGCTTAACACTGTATATTACAGCATTAATTACAAGCCTAAATAACAAGGGGCTTAAGTGGCACCACTTTCATGGCATTTTATAATGTTCCATTCTTCGATTAGTAATACCTCCTTTGATGTATACTAAGTGAATAAACTACCTACCAAGTTATATCTGTTTAAAATCTCCCATAGAAGATTGTGACTAATATTCTAATAGGCTTTAGTAATGCCACAACCTACTAATCTCCCTTAAGTTTTTCCTTAACTTTTACTGTCAATTATCTTTCTTATTAATATTGATTTTATATACTTTTCCATTTAATCATTATATGTCTTCAGCCATTCAATGATTTACAATATTTCTCATTTTCTCTTCTTGTGATTAGTATTTTGCATTGCTTTCAACTCAAAAGCAATAATGTTTTTGGTAAGGTTTTGGCATCTTTATTTCTTAAAGATGTAACACTGACTCCTTGTCTGTCTCCTTTCACCAGGATAAATTTCATTAAGATAAGCAAGGACAAGTTACATTCATCCACAGTGTAAATTGCCAACTCCCTCCAAAAAAGGATAAAACTATTCCAGTTTATTAAAACAAATATTCACCTGCCAGCCTTGATGGCAGAATTTCAGCCAAGCAAGTGAAAGGGCAAGTTATTTTAATTCATAGCCCAGCTGGCTACTCCCCACCCCACCAAAACAAAAAGAGGGCAGAAGAGTACAATGAAAAAAAAAACATAAATATCCAATTCCAAAATATTTAAACAAATGCAAACACACACACACACACACACACACACACACACACACACACACACACACACACACACACACACACACACACACACACACACACACACCTTAATCAAACTGAGAAGGAGCGGCAGATACACTGCCTTAATCCTTATAGGAGTAATGACAAGTGCTGCATTTATATTCTGAATGCAGAATAGGAGTAAGCAAACAGGGTGCATGCATCAATGGATGCACATATGCAGAAAAGAAAACACCCTTCCTTAAAGAAGTTGGCTCTGCTTTACACACAAATGAACTCCCTTATTGTTTGCACCCAGGGAGGACTGCACCTTCTGTCCTCGCATTAGTATGCCCCTGACTGATCTAAAGCATTTGTAGAACATGTATTTATTTGTGTTTGTTTTCTGGGGTAGACCACTGATCTCCATGGACCTATTTCAGTCTCAGCCCTCAAGTGGTATCTGGTTAAGTAACTTGGTCAGAGTTGCACAGTTAGATAATGGAGGTTGAGGGAATCAAACCTTGCACACCTGGACAGCAGGAAACAGCTTATTACTAGCTCCTTAATCCTCTAAGCCAACTTCCAGACCAAGCCTGTGCCACAACCCCCTACTAATGACATATAACAACTCTGAGATCACAGCCCATTGGGGAAATGGTAAATACTCAAACCACAATGTACTGCCATCTTGCACACACAGCAGATAGTTGGTTGAAAAATAAAGAAAAAAGAACATCCGCTCTTTTGAAAGTTCATGCTCAATGATTGCAATCACACACACACACACACACACACAGATATATATATATATATATATATATATATATATATGTGTGTGTGTGTGTGTGTGTGTGTGTGTGTGTGTGTGTGTGTGTGTGTGTGTGTGTGTGTGTCTGTATTTATATGTATAGGTAGTTGCAGTTTCAACTTATTTACATGTTGTGCAAAACGTGTTTACACAAAGGTTGTACTTGGCAACAAAGGTAAATGTTGAGGCAGATATTTGTGTTTAAATGTGAGTGTTTTAGGATTAGAGTAAGGCTTAGGTAATGGGATAGATTTAGTGTTTGTATGAGTTTGTATACTTTAGGGTTTGGGTAAGGGTTAGGTAAGGGGATAGTTATAGTGTGAGTGTGTGAGCGTGCGTGCATGTGGGGGGGGGGGGTGGGTATCCAAGCTGTCTTTTGTAGTGATAGTGTTATGGAAAGGACTTTGTTAAAGTAAGCTGTATGAAAGTTTTTGGGGCAGGGCAGAGTTAGGTTTAGAATTAGCATGCATTGCTAAGGTGGAGCAGGGGGTGCTAACCCTTACTTTAACCCTGCCCCTGCTCCAACAGTACAAAACACAAATCCAAAAGCAGCCGAGGATGAAGCTCTCCCAAGAATGCAAAATGCAGCAACAAAAGTCCAAACTGGGAGTAAACAAACACGGCTCTCTCAATATTAAATAAAAGATAAAACATTTATTCAGGTACAAACTAGTGAGCGCATTCATACCTCCTGGCACTTCTTCAGACAATACAAACACTACAAAAATCTCAATAAAAAGGGGTTGCCTCACCCACATTATTTCACAGCAACCAATCATACATCTTCAGCAAATAAAATTCACCTGCTGGCAATAATCAACAAACATAATGTGAAGTCAAAGACTTCACAAATCAGTTGGCTTAGGAAACTCTTACATACAAAATAGAAGGTCTGAAATTACACATAAAAATAAAATAAAATAAAAACATTAATTCTCACTTTAACTACTATCAGCAACTATATAACCGTAACAGAGAAGTGACGGCAGTAAACACCAGTCATAAAATGTTTACTTTCTCACATATAAAACTACTGACATCAACCTTCTCACAGTTGGAGTACTAGACTATACCAAAAGATGGCAGTCATATACTCCATTCAACAGTGCATTCCAAAATTTCTAAGACAAACACCTAACTCTCAGGAGTCAAAGATGGCCACTGTTCTGTAAACACTGCTAATCCTTAGCTCCTCTAGCTATCTGGAATAAAACTAACCCAGAAGACTAACCAGAACCAGTTTCAACAAAATATCTTGAAATATCAACTCTAAAGAACTCCTAAATAAAACCACCAAGAAGAAGTGACTGGTCTAATTTCTAATCAACTAAGATTGAAAAGGATACATGAGGTTAATACAAGCCATGTGCTTTTGCAGCTTGGCATACTGAAATCTATACTCAAAACTGGAGAAAACATTACTGCAGGATGTCAAAAGAAGATAAAAATATGGACACTACCACATCCAAAACAAAACTTTTGGATTTACTATCTCCTGAAAAAGATTTAAACTCTAAGAGACAGAAGATAACAAAACAACCAGATGCCTCTAAAACTGGAAACAAAAACAAATCTGATCAACCAGTAAACCTGGAGGATATTAAGACAGCTTTACTTCCCATCCAAGAAGCAATAAAAGGTTTATTTGTACAACTACATAGCCAGAATTGTTGTTGGCTAGTAGTTATAGGCCTCTAGGCTGATGGATAGCCTAGTACCAACCTATGAACCTATGAACCTATGAACAATCATTTGGAGATATCTTTAACCAAATAATGGACAGGTCAGATAAATCTGAAGCCAAAATCATAGAAAATGAGGAGAAAATAACACTAATAGCTAAAAAAAAAATCTGATTCCCATGATAAAGAAATTCAAAACATCCAAGCAAAGCTTACAGATCTGGAAGCAAGATCCAGAAGAAATAATATCATCATAAGAGGCATCCCACAACTCACAATGAACTGATTCCTTCCATCATACAAATATTCAGCATACTGCTTAAAAAACCTGGATTAGCTAAACAAATAATAATAGAAAGAGCTCATAGAGCACTGAAAGAAACCCAAGTAACATATAAACCCAGACCTGTATATGCTAAACTGTTAAACTTTCAAGATGTTAATACAATCGTGTTGACTGCAAAAAAAAAGTGGAAGAACTATAAATTAGAACAATAACACAATATCGTTGGCCCAAGATCTGCCCTTCCAAATAAGACAAGCAAGACAGCTTCTTTCCCCTTACTGCAAGTTCCTGATCGAAAGGAAAATTAAATTTCAAATGAAATACCCAAACATACTTTCTATCTAGAAGGAATTAAATACACAATCTCCAACCAAAAAGATGCCAGAAAAAAACCTTTCTTGCTGTTTTCAAAAAAATCCCATCACTGGAACGTTAAATATACTCACCGGAGTGATGCCTGACCATCAGATGGATGTTTGCTCACATTTTGGTGCTTCGGGATTGATTTTTAACTTCTGGACTCATGCTGGGCCTTTGTAAGCCTCTACCAACAGTATTTTGGTACTTTAACATCATTCCACAAGCCACGAGGCTTTGCTGATGGAATTCAACTTTGCTTCCGCCTCTGCATTTTCCCACGCCAGGAACCAAAGTGCTCTTGCATGCTCTACTCCATACACCGGTAAAGCATGACACTTCTGTGGCATGCAGCATGCCTAAATGGTCCCCCTACATTCGATTAAACACTTGAAACGCTCCTATACTCGCAAAGCAAGCTCCAAGAAATCCCCTGGTCACAGACAGAAAAAAAATGAAGAAACGGTCAATAATGATCATATCTCTGCAAGGAAACTTGTAAAGAAACTCTATACAGGACTTTAAAAGTTTAAATATTCTCTTTCTAAGTCTGCTAAACACAAGGTACAAGCAGATGTAAAAATAAAAACAACAGTCCTACACTTTCAAATACCGAGCATGGTTATTTAAACTAAGATAGCAGAACTGCTGTTACGTAAATGCATTGTATTATAATCATCTGCAGTGGGATAGATTAAAGACTAACCTTAGTTATATTCATTATCTAATATTTATAATTGAAAAATATCTACAAAAACAGTACAGTTGCTCTAATTTGTTTACTAAACTCAAGGTAGAGGGTTACTTTGTCAACTCAGTCCCACGAAGCTACTCTCAGTCATACATAGTGCTATCTACCAGAGAATGAACAGTAAATAGTTTACTTGTTATTAATAGTCACATACGCTGATAAACAGCTCTATTAACAATGTTAATGCGTACTAAATATCCCTTAATGTTTTATTGTTTCATTTCTAGACTACACCTACACAGTGAATGTTATATTAGCTATGTTTTTTAAAAAAAATGAACAAAATTGTGCAAATGTGTTCACACAAGATCAAGAGTTATAAACTCCTTTCCATGTAGGTATAACCCTCAAATCATACCTTAGAGTATTATAACAATATTCTGTTTACCATGACATGTTAGAAAAGATATTAAAACATGGAGTGTGCATGACTACCATAATGAGAAATCAAGCTAAAACAACAAAATGCTTCCAAAGAATACTACACCCTTTAATTGAAAATATAAGCACCCTTCATATACAAAGCATTTAAACTTCTCCAGAATAAAAGACAAGATGTTGGTTGCTCCTTATAAAATTTCAATACATTGCAACAGCTATCTCAAGTTGAAAGCAAGCCAGCTATTTAACTGACATTATCAAATAATTGTCATAAATGTAAAATTTTTTTGAAAAAGTTCATTTTCAAATAGATAAAACACAACCTATTTGCACAGAGAATTAAGGTTATGAGCTATTAACTAGCTGCTTCCTATAAAGAGTCTTTGTTTTCCTCAGCCTTCATACATCTATTATGAGACTCTGACCAAGGCACCTAAATTAGTCATTGATCTGTATTTTTAGAAGAGGCACCTTAATGATTTCCTGAATTGTATGCCTAGTAATCACCTGTGAGACTTAACAACATAACATTACACTTTACAATAAAACATAATAATTACCTCATATTAGTATAAAAAGCTTGAAAAACTAAATTTTTAGTAAGGTCAATGTCGAACACTTGTCTAGGATTCATGGATAAGTATTTAATACTACGTTGTGTAAAAGATTACATAAAACAGTGGAGTAGCACTACTGTGAAAAGAAGCATGTACTGTTGAAGTAACAGATGCTAGAGCTAAGGCATACTATGACACTTACTAAGAGTGCACGCCCATGCATGCAAAGTAATGCTATTTACCTACAACTACAAATTTGAGCACCACAATCAGGGCAGCACTGATGAGCAACACGGACAAAAGATAGATCAATGTAAGAGTGCAGCCCTACACATTGCATAAAAGGGGAAGAAAGGGTGTGGATGGAAAGGGGGAAGAGAGGAACAGGAAGCAAAGGTGAACACATAAAATAATATTGGAACTTATTATTAGATCAATGATAGTGAGAAATGTTAAAGGAAAAGATTAACAGTTCTACCAATAACTTCTAATATAACACTGTGTCATACTAACATTCATATATACATTCCTATAAAAATCTTTGGAATCTGCTACAAATTTAAAAGCCTCTTTTCAAAAGACCTGAACTTGTTTAAGGAATAAAGACAACTTGCTATGCTACCTGGAAATGATTTAACTAGATAATATATAGGGTACAATGAAGATGAGCACTTGTTCCTACAGTACTTGCACCTTGATAAAGCACTATTATTATAGATAGTACCCCACCAGCCAAGAACCCACATCCCCCGGAGTCTTTTGTAAGTTTTTTTATCTATTACTTCTAGCATGTCGAGGGATCAGTTGCTAGTGTCCTCTCCTGCTCAACTGGTGAACCTGGGAATATTGAGGCAATGTTACAATTGCCTCATGTACACAGACAATCCTCTCCTTCTCCCACAAAACAAAATACATGCGAGAGATGCAACTATACGGCCAAACTGGAGGCTGTGCTCTCTCAACATAGGACTGGCAAGATAAGACAGGAGGAGAAGGTAACCACACACACTACATACCCAGTCACACATAGTACCATTACAACTTCAAATCATACACATAATCACACAAAGACATACTCGGAGGCTCTGACCAAAAATCTACCAAAACAGCAGAGGCCTCCAAAGCAGACACCCAAACAACTACCACCTCAGGACCCAACACATGCAACACATAGACCACACAGTCAGAGTGTCAAACAGTCACAGCCCTTAAGGCCAAACACAATGCCAGACACACTAGTCATTGGTGACTCCATAGTCAGGCACACTGACGTCCCGCTCACCAGACTGAGTAAGGAGAAGGTCACAGTAAGCTGCCTGTCGGGCACTAGAATCCGCCACATAACGCAAGCACTCAGGTCTCTCAACAGCTGGTACAAGTACGACTCAGTCATTGTCCATGCTGGTGTCAACGACCTGAGGCATACCTCCTTGGACTACATGAAAAGAGACATTGAGGAGCTCTCTGATTATGTAGCCCAGGCAGGTATGACCCTGACCTTGAGCAGTATCCTACCTTCACCTAGAATGATGCCACAATACAGTGATAAGATGATCAGCTTTAATAATTGGCTTAAATGTTGGTGTCATTCAAAGGGGATCCAATGTCTGTCTGCCTGGGATGACATGCTGGACAAGCCATGCTGCTTCGCAAGGGACGGCTTGCACCTGTCACCCCTGGGCTTCCGGATATTGGCAAAGGCTCTTGCCACCCCCATAGTGCCTTTTTTAGGCAAGGCTCAAATTCTAAACCTACCACCCTAGAACACAAAAAAGGAAAAAAACTAAGGGTAATGCTGTTCAATGCCAGAAGTCTCAATCTCAAGATGCACGCACTCGAGGCCCTTCTCAGTATGGAGAACATCGATGTCTGTGCTGTGACAGAAACCTGGTTCAAGGCTCCTGAGAGCACCCCAGCACTATCAGGTTTCACCTCATATCATGCGTTCTGGCCCCAAAATCCGGACAACACCAAGAAAGGAGGGGGGGTGTCCATATTCATAAAGGACACACACACCTCAAGGTTGATGGCAATGCACGATGCATTGGAGACCATCCAGGTGCAATTAACCATAGGCAAGACTGCTCTGCAATTTGTAGCATGTTACAGGCCACCCTCTCAAACTCAGGAACCTCACATGGCCTTCCAGAAAACAATGGAGGGGATAAATGTATCTCCAAACACCATCATACTAGGTGATTTCAACTACCCTAATATAGACTGGGAACACTACTCAAGCCCAAACACTCTAGCCCAAAGGTTCCTGGAGTTCATAAACTCAAATGCCATGGAACAACTAGTCACCATCCCCACAAGAGGAGAAAACATACTTGATCTCATCATCACGAACATGGGATCACAATGTTCAACACCGAAGTATACCCTCACTGGTGAGATCAGATCATAAACTAATCTCGCTGGAGGTCCTCATCCCGCCCCACCTGAAATAAAAAGACCACAGTGAAAACTTCTCAAAAGCCGACTTCACACTTCTAAAAACTAGTGTGGTCTCCTTTAAGGCCCCTGAGCCAGTGGTAAACATTACTCAAACCGCTGAATCACTTACAAATGCCTTCTACCAGCACCTACAGGACTGCATGGATCAGGCAATCCCAAACAAAACTAAGACTCTTTGCACCAAAGGCAAGCATCCAGTCTGGTGGACCCCAGCCATAAACAAGCTCTACAACAAAAGGAGGAAGCTACTACAAGATAGAGCAAAATCCTTGAAAGGTAAGACACCTTTGATCATTATAAGTAAAAAACTAAGAGCTCTCATAAAATCATCCAAGGCAAATTTTGAGAGAAAAATCGCCAAGGACTCAAAAGACAATCATAAGGCCTTCTTTAGCTATGTTAGAAACCTAGGAGGAAACTCCCAGATATGCTCAGAATTAGTTCAAAATGATGTGAAGATTACTGAACCTACACACATTGCCAACATACTGGCTGACAGGTTCAGTGCAAACTCCCCCAAAAGGAGAGATATCTATACCAGAGGATTGTAGCCCCCCAAACATCTCCAATGCCCAAGTGAGAACTGCTCTCTCCAAGGCAAAAAACACAGCATCCATGGGACCGGATGGTGTCCCCGGCTGTGTGCTCCACGAACTCAATGAGGAATTAAACCCGCAGTTTGGACAGCTGTTTAATCTTAGCCTCACCTCAGGATATGTACCCAAGGAGTGGCGCACAGCGACTGTGGTCCCACTTCACAAGGGCAGTGCCTCCACCGACCCTGGAAATTACCAGACCATTAGCTTGACAAGCCTTATCTGCAAAGCCATGGAGAGGATCATAATGGAACTCATAAATAAAAACATAGGGAACTTGCAGACTTTGGATCCAACCCAGTTTGGCTTTGTCAAAGGCAGATCATGCCTTTTAAACTTGGTTGACTTTTTCGAAACAGTCACCAAGGCCATTGATGAGTGCAAGGCAGCCCATACAGCCTACCTCGACCTGGCAAAGGCTTTCGACACAATACCCCACTCAGGTATCATCAAAAAACTCATCAGCTTGAATGTAAACCCATACATCACAAGATGGGTTGCAAACTGGCTAAGTGACAGAACTCACAGGGTCAGAGTTGCTGGCGCCATGTCAGACTCAAAGCCTGTCACAAGTGGTGTCCCACAGGGCTCAGTTCTGGGACCACTCTTGTTCTGCATCTACTTTTCTGAAGTACAAGCAAACACAAGAGGGTTATGGCTGACAAAGTTTGCAGATGACTGCAAACTGGGCGCCATAGTCGAAAACACATCTGACACAGATATCCTTCAGAAGGGCCTCACAGAAACGGATAACTGGTGCCAGAGCCATGGCCTAAAGTTAAACGCCAAGAAATGCATAGTCATACCCTTCGGGAAAAACAAGGTTACCCCTAGCTACCATATAGGTGGCAATCCACTGAGCACAGAAGAAGTCATCAGGGATCTGGGGACCCAGGTTGACAGTAACCTTTTGTTTGACACTCATGTTGCCAAAGTAGTTAGGAAAACCTTCTACATTGCCCACCTGATCATGAAGGGATTCACATCTAGATCTAGGGAGGTCATCGTCCCCCTGTACTCATCACTCATTAGACCTAAGATTGAGTACAATGCCCCATTCGGAATGTATCTGACCCGACACCTGCAGCAGCTGGAAAGGCCCCAAAAGTTCCTCACCAAAAGGATAAAGGGTCTCAAAATATGTCTTATGCTGCCCGACTGAAAGAACTCCAGCTCTATTCAGTCGCATACCGCTTGCTCAGAGGTGACCTGTGCCTGACATATAAGGCCATGTCAAACCCAGATTTGATGAATATGCTTCACCTCAAAAAATCTAGATCCCTCAGAACCACAAGGGCGGGAGACTTAAACCTTGACACGGTTATTAATAGAACGTGTTGGAGGGACAGATTCATCACCCAGAGACTCCCTATGCTTTGGAACAAAATCCTGGTACATGTGAGGCAGAGCACCTCGCTGGCCTTGTTCAAGAGGAATCTTGACCAATGGATGGAAGATCGCAGATATACCCCAGGGATTACTTCAGTGTCACTGCTTGACAGAGGCACAGCAAAATAATAGGCATAGTCTTCTTCAAACTAAAGGGGTGGCGAAAGCCACATAACTATGGGCTAGGCTTATAAATGCCCTTGGGCAGATAGCCTAGTATGAACCTATGAACCTATGAACCTAATCTGAATACCCTAGATGGACCTCTACCCAGTATAATGGTTCTACTAATAACTTTCAAATGTATAGCTCTTAATTATTGCTAATCATCTAGATTATACACTCTAGTTGTTCTATCAGGTTTATACAAAATCCATTGAGGAGGTTAGGGATAGATTAGTGGTGTTTTTTTTAGGGAATTAGCCTGTTAAGCTTTGTCAATGTAGAGAAAATATTTGCAGGGACACTAGTTACCATTTATTACCTAAATATTAAAATTCAATATGTAAATACTTTATTGAATTATAGATCTCTAAAACAAATAACTAATTACTCCCTTTATTTACTCGCTTTATTCCTGGTCCATGGGAGTAGTGGTTGAGACAGGAATAATAGGATGTGTTCATAATCTTATTTTATCAATTCATAAACAAAAATGATTATCACAAACAACCACACAAGACTTACTTCACCAACATCTCAAACACATAAATGTGGGAATTTGACTCATGGAATATTAAAGGGCTCCAGAATAAGAAAAAAAGAAAACTTTTTTTACACCTCATCCTAAAAGCAAAAACAAGCTTCATATTAGTTCACGAAACACATCTGATTCTTGAACAATGGTCAGAAATTAGAGGGAAAAATGGATAAGGGACATTATAGCTTCTGAAGGCAAAACTAACAGTGCAAGGGTAGCTATAATAATCAAGAAGCAGTTCCAAGACAAAATATTAGAAACTAAAGTGGACAAGGAGGGGAGGTGGTGTTATGTAACTATTCTAACCCCAAATCTTTCTAAACCTCTTCTTATCCTTAATGTCTATGCCCCTTGTAAAAATCAACACATTTTCTTCGCCTCGTTATACCGTATCTTAAATAAATTTCAAAATTATTATATGGTCCTGGGTGGCGACTGGAACACATATCCAAATCCCGACCAAGATAAATGAAGTACAACTATAGTACCTAACAAACAAGCTCATTTAGCCCTAAGAAAACTTATCCAGGATTATAAATTATATGACCCTTTTAATTATGGAGATAGTCTTAATAAATCTAACAGGTTTACATTTTATTCGCAATGCCACAAAATGTGGTCGAGAATAGATTTTTTTTCTAATCTCAGACTCATTCATTAAAATAGACCCAAAAACAACCATCCACACTAGATACCTCTCAGATCACTCCAAAATTACTTTAAACCTTAATGGAATTACAAAGACTAGTACAACGAAAAAAGACTGAAATTGGTCTCTGAACCCCAACCTTCTACCCAAAAAGGAGATAATAAATGATATCCAATCCCTACTCATATCAACCCTGTCTAACATTCTTAAATCTCAATTACCACTGGATATTGAATGGGCAGCAACCAAAGCTCACATTAGAGGAATATTTATTAAAAAAGCAGCCTACTATAAAAAAATTCAGCTTAAAGAAGAACAGGATTTAGAAACCAAGATACAAAAGCTTGAGAATAACCTATTAGCTAACTATAAAACTCAAACAGAAACAGAAATAATGAAACTTCAAAAAGAATTATACCTCTTACATAACAACAAATTATCCTTCTATGAAATCAGAATGTTAGCCAACTACACTAATGAAGTACAAATGCCATCTCGAGCACTGGCAAAATTATAACCCAAACTAAACCTCACTCCCAAATATCTGAAATACTCTATGAAAACAATCATTACACCAAAATGGAAGATATTACTAAAACCTTTGAACTAATTTATTCACAGACCTATGGAGAACAATTATTAATATCCTCAAAAGAAGATAGGGCATGTTTTCTCCAAAAACTCAATTTCCCGAAACTAGACCTAAAACTACAGGAAAAATTAAGTGAACCTATCTCTATTAGTGAAATAACTAAAGCAATTCAACAAATGAAATCACATAAAGCCCCAGACCCAGACTGTTGAATTTTACAAAGCCTTCTCCCCTATGTTAGCTCAAATTACATTCCGTATGCTGAATTATATAATAAACAATAAAATTAATGATCTGCACTTTAATGTATCCAAAGCTATTTTTATACTCAAAGAACAAGCTGACCCAAAAAACCCAGATAGCTATAGACTTATCTCACTGTTAAACATTGACACCAAAATATTAACATCTATACTCGCAAACAGACTGAAAAACCTGCTAGATAAAATTATCTTCCCTGAACAATCTGGTTTTACAACATTCAGACAAACGAGTGATAATACACTAACTCTCAATACACTAATCTCTTATGCTAATTATATTAATTCAAACATATATGCATTAGTTATCGAAACTTATAAAGCCTTTGATATCGTAAATATATAATTTTTACTCCAAACGTTACCTTATTTTAATATACCCCAAAAGTTTATCCAAATTCTACAAATGTTATATAATAACCCCTATACATCTCTATATATTTACAAAACTTGGTCAAAGAGAATATCAATTAAAAATGGAACCCGTCAAGGATGCCATCTATCTCCTATACTTTTTAATTTATATGTAGAACCACTCTTTCCTAAGTATTAAATAAAATCTTTATTTTAACCCCCCAATAATATATAACACCAAAATCTTCCTATCAGCCTTTGCAGATGATTTGAACATTTACTGTACCACACCAATCTCAGATATAAATAAAATATCATCGGCTATAGAACACTTCTCGAAGATATCAAACTACAAATTAAATCTTAAAAAAACTAGCATATTTCCTTTAAAAACCCCTAAACCATTCTCTCTTTTACCTGTGGTAGTAAAATTGAAAACAAAAGAAGTAATCAACTATTTAGGCATTACTTTTTCCACAAACAATAAAGATTTATACTCAAATAATATGACGCAAAAATAGCAGAATATTATTTTAGACCTTAATAGATGGAAAATCGAAAATTATCATTTCTGGCCAAAGTCTCTGTAATCAAAATGAATGTGTTACCCAGATTACTTTATATATTCATGACTACTCAGCTAAACATACCTAATAATGTTTTTAGACAAATTCATATTTTGCTTGCAAAATTCATATGGGAACCAAAAAAAAAAAACAGAATTTCATATGAAAAACTCACGACCCCAAAAAATAAAGGTGGCTTAGACCTTCCCAATTTTGAGATATATTACCTAATTATAAATTCTAACAGGGTATTGCAAATAGCTGAATATAACCCAAATTATAAAGATTGGTCCCTGCTGTGGCTAACAATATACCAAAGACACATCAAAAGCCTGGATATCAACCCCAAAGCCTTACCATTCATTAATACAAATTTAATAAAATCATGCAATATAATAGAACCCCTTAAACACTCTATATCACTAACACAAAAACTCTTTAAATATTTAAATCTTGCAAAAACTATGATGATATTACAACCTTTGCACAAAAATCCCAACCTTAAAATAAACAATCAGACCCTAAACCTGAACTCCTTTCCTTGATTAATTAATACAACCATCCAAGAAATATACCCGTATCTAAAGTGTTCAATACAAGAAATAAAGAACCAATTGAACCTCCCCAAATCTTATCTAGTAATTTTAAGGCAAATTAAAGAACTATGTACCAGTTATCTCCAAAACTACAATATAACTAACAATGATATAATAACCTGTAATTTACTCTGGAAAAACATCCTCTGAACTAATAAATATGCCACTAATACATATAAATTAATAAAATACATCAAATTCCATAAAGATATACTTGTCTCGGACTATTAGAGAAAGATTAGTTCTTCCTTTGATAACCAACAATTGAACCAAGCAATTAACCTAACAATTAAATCTATACCCCTTAAAAAACTAGCATTTACCCAACTTATGATTTATAATAACTCATATTTCACACCCGCTATTTTACATAAAGTTAACCCTAAGAAATCCCCATTCTGTCCACACTGTAAAGACCAAAAGGCTGATATACTACATCTATTCTGGAGCTGTAAGTATGTATTTAATCTTTGGAACTCCCTTAAACTTCAACTGCAAAAAATGGGCTATCAGACATCTACTCTCACCTGGGAATTTACTCTTTTACATATCTTACCAAACAATATTTCTAAAACACAAGCAGTTATGCTGATCAACATTTTCCTTTTAATGAAACTTTATATAGCAACCAATTGGCTTAACACAATTAACATTTCTTGGGGAGAATTTTAGAATAATGGTGACTAAACATCTATTAGCCCATAAAATTTTTCTCGACAAAGGGAATAAAAACAATAAGCTTAGGAAATTATGGGAACAAGTCTTTAATGTTATTCTTGCTTAACTCATCACAAATAACCAGACTTAACTACAAATAAGAGGTCCCATATTAATTCATATCCATGACTCACGAAAGTTTTTTTCTTCTTTCCCTTCTCTAATTTAGATTTCTACTCACAACAACTCTTACCGAATTGTAACACCTTTTTTCCGAATATTGAAAGCATCTATGCACATAGTGTAAATATTATTGTTTTTGTTTTATCTCTTTTTATATTACCTTCAATGTATAATAACTGTTTATTGTGAATATGTGTTCCCTCTTCTTGTTGTATTTTGTTTACTATTCTGTATTGATGAAAAGAATAAATAAAAATTATTGAAAAAAAAATAAACACCTAACTCTCACAATCAGGCTAAAATTCAAAGAACAGCAAGCATTAAATGTCCTTTCCTTTAAAACAACTAGGGGAGAATCTATCAGTAGATAATACTGGCAGTACATCACAAAGAAGCTAAAATACTATAAGAGAAATAGTTGGATATACCCTAGTAATAACATTCTTAATGTTTCAATGGCCTCTCAGCTAAGTAAGGTTTCAGGGACATAGTTCATTCAGACCATATCCTCTATCTGCCTGCAATTTAATTATCCATCTAACCTCACATTTCTCCATGTAGTTCTTATAATTTCCTAATCTAGCCCCTCTGGTGGTCATTTCAACAGCTATAAACCTAAACGTATGTCTGGTGCCATATTCAAGTGTATGCCTAGCTAGTGTATGCCTAGCTAGAGCATTCCCCTCGTCTTCTTTATTGATCACATAAATATGCTCTCTAACCCTTTCTCTGAGTGTCCTATTGGTTTTGCCAATATAAAAACATGGGCACCCCATACATCTGCTAGGTAGACTAGGTCCCTAGATCTACAATATGCATAGTGATTAAACACAAACACCCTCCCAGTAGTTGGATGCATAAACTTATTGTCATTCAACATATATGAGCAGAAGTTACAGCTTCTACATACAAAAGTACCCTTCCTTAATGATTCTATTCCTTTCTTCTTGTTATTCTCATAACAGAGCAACCTCATAAGAGATTTGTTATTTTTATGACCCTAATGTGCATCTTACCCTAGAAAAGCACTTTCTGTAACACTATCACTATTCAAACAAATTTCAGTTGAACGTGTGGCAGGGTCATCAAAGAAGAAAATTTCTTTCCTTTTTCAATGTACAGAGTTTCATTAATGTTGACAGCATATTGAATGTTTTTGTTGCTTTTTGTGCCAATCATTCATTATATAATCATATACACATGCTCGTGCACGTGCTCACACACACACACACACACACACACACACACACACACACACACACACACACATCATAGAAATATCTTGTCAAATATGAAACACTCAAACAGTTAACAAAAAAGTACAGAACATCAAATAACAACACATTTTTTTTGCAAGTGGACAAGCCACCCTGCACTGCATTGCTAATTATGTATAGCAACCCTGAAATTACTGAACAGTGGGAAAGGGGTAAATCCCCAGACCCAACTGTACTGCAGCAGCCGGCTGGTTGAAAAACAAAGAAAAAAGAACATCCACTGTTTTGAGAGTTCACTGTCACCGAATGCAATCCTATATTTAGATAGATAGATAGATAGATAGATAGATAGATAGATAGATAGATAGATAGATAGATAGATATCAATAGATATAGATATAGGTTGGTATTCATAGCCAGTTAGGGAAATGCACTGAGGCTATCTATGATGTTCATGGATGAATGGAGCTGAGCTACAATTCATAGAGGCCATTTACCTCAATGTGCAATGACCTTAAATGTGCTTATGCAAATGTTGGAAAAGAGATGGAAATTTGGAGTGATGTAAATCTTTGTATGCTAATGAAGTATGTTTTACATCATTTGTGATTCATACTCAGATTGTCTAGTTTCTCTGTGCTGGTCACAGATGCACTATATAAAGAAATGCTTTGCCAAATCTATTGCAGTTGCAGTCATCAAAAATGTAAAACTTGCTGTGAGCTTTGATATTTCTAGGTCTGAGTTGCTTGCCTTGACTGGGCCAGAACCACTTGGACCCAGTGGCACTCACAGACCAAGAAGGCAAAAATATAAGCAAAGGATTAATCATTATAACTTTGATAATTAAGAAATCCTTGATAGAGTTAGAGTGGACAGGGACATTATAAGGGTATTGGTGGTTATGTTTGACTCGCTATCCTTGTGGAAACCAAAGTATGTACAGGCCTTATTATACTTGCTACTGGACCTTCCAGAGACAGAGTGCAGACATGTTGGTGATCTCACAGGCTTCTGTCTTGAGGATGCTGCTGCAGTTTCTGCATGTCCTCTTGGCACATGTGGATCAGTGCATCTATTTCCCAGTGTCACCTCAGGACCAGCCCAGGACTATGTGTGCCTTTTATGTGCTGGCACATTTCCCTGAAGCACTCAGTACAATAGATTGCACCCATGTTGCAATTAAGGCCCCTCCTGGTCCACAGGGGAAGTGGTACCACACCAGGAAGGGCTACCATTCCATCAACTGCCAGGTAGTGTGTGATGCATGGAGTCTCATCAACAATGTCAGTGTCTAGCATCATGGCTGTGCACACGAGTCCTATATCTGGCACACTAGCTGATTCTACTGCCTCTTACTGCATGGCAGGATGCTCAGTGGTCATCTTGTTGGTAAGTGGATAAACAATTATTTTCTATGTAAGTAGTTATTCAAGTTAAGATATATTGCTGAATATTTTTTTTTCTGTTTTGTCTCCCCCACACCCTTTTCTGTCTCTTGTTTTTCAGGTGATGCTGGATATCATCAGGAGCCATGGCTCATGCCTCCAGAGAGAAATCTGAGTGGACCTGTGAAGGAATCATATAACACATCCCTGTCCCATATCCGTATTGTCACTGAGAGGGTCTTCGGCATGCTAAAATGCCATTCCAGGTGCCTGGATGAGTCTGGGAGTGCCCTTCAATATGACCCTGCTACTGCATGCAAGATGTTTACTGCATGTTGCATTCTGCATAACATGTTCATGTGCCAGTCTGTTGGTAAAGTGACCATGCTGTCACTGCAGCTCCCAGTGCCAGTCCCACTATGAGTAATGATAACCAGCTGGCGGGAGTAGTAAGGGATACCATGTGGCAGGCTCATGCACAGCTCTGCAGGTAAAGAGGTGTCTTGTAGTCCGCAACTATGGACCATGATGACATTCAAATTAGTGTTTGAACTCCTCATATTCATCTCCTATTGATAGGACAGGTGGCAGTGCAACTGATTTGGTGGAGGGGCTACCATGAAAACTGTAAGGTGAGTTAGTCCAATGTCATGACCTACTTGATGCAGGTGATCTTGCTGTGACTGATCTAACACTGTTTTGTGACCATGATCATGACAATGAATGTGAGGTTCTGCTAGGTCTACATGAATGTTGACATGACCTGTGTGAGCTGTGTTGTGATGTTTTACTTTACTACTGATATTATTGGATATTATTGTCTTGATAAACAATGGTACTGTCATGTGATCTCCCTGACATGTTCTGACAGTAGCCCCTTTTCTGCCTCTTGCCAGACTGACTCCAACTTGACTCTGGTATGCCCTAACTAATGTACAAATGATGGCGGCCACTGATGCTTGGTGTGCCACCATACAACACATCAGTGCGATCATGGCATTATCGCTGCTCTCTGCCATTTTGAGTTAATGCTGGAAATCATCATACACACCCTGGAGTACTCCGAGCATTTCAGTTGACTCTCTACTGCAGTGCTCTGTACTCTAACAATGTCACAGCACATTTCCTGTTGACCAGTCAATGTTTTACGTGTTTCCTGGAGTAGCTGTAAGAAATTTCTGCACCCTGCTCCCATTTGTAAAGTCTGTCACTGTGGACACTGTTACCCCTGAGTGTCTGTTATCATGTTCAAAGTATTCCTGTAGGTTTGAAGATACTGGTGAGGAGGTGCGGGGGGTGTTGCTCTGGTAGAACTGTGAATGGTATGTCAAGTTGTGCATGAATTTGTGTTGCACTGACACTTTCTGGAGAGTTACTAACATGCTGTGGGGTGAGATAACCTGGCATTAAATCTGGGGACTGCCTGCTACTGCCCTCAGGATGCCTCATAAATATAACTACATTAATATCAGCAGCAGCAGCATCAATTATTCTGCTGCTGACATCATCCACATCTATTGTTGAATTGTTTGTTTCTGATGCCGACTCTGTAAAAAAATATTTGAAACCATTAATAGTAATGCAACGGCATGCAGTAAAGTATGCTTACAAGGGGGACAATGTGACACCATGCACACTGCCTTCATTTCTATTCTCTGCTCATGTACAATGATAATTTAATAATAATTAATTGTGACATGTTTAATTGCATCTTACTTGTCAGTATTCAATTCTTTCTCTATATATAAAAGTGTGTTACAGATCTTAAACTAACCTTCATGAGCAGATGAGTGTTGCTGCTGCTGTAGACATTGCTAAGATGGAGCAGTGTCCATACCACCTCTAATTATTCCTGTCCCACCATCTTCTGTGTCGTAGTCATCCCCATGGATGGACAGAAGGTATTCTTCATCTGCATTTAATTGAATAAGATCTGGATCCCTCACTGCCTGGCCCTTCTTGTAGCATGTGATAACAAATCACTTGCCCTTTTATTGCACTGTGCCAATGTTCCATTTCTGCCTCCAATGGCACTGATTTCAACAACTACTTGGCACCAGGACTTGTTCATCTTGGCTTGTCTGGGCCTCCCTTTACCAAAAAGAAGTTTCCCATATGTCCTAACTGCTTTCCTAAAGACATGATTTCCTCATGGTTGAAATCATCTTTTCTGTGCTTTAATCATCATTTTCCATCAATCAGGACTACATGTAAAAAAAAAATAAAATGCCACAGCCAGAAAGTGACATTAACTTTTGGATGTAATCAACTTTTAAAGTACAAAACAACTGGCAAGTATTCCTGCCAAACACAATAAGTGTTACTTGACACAAACCATTATAATTGCTTAAAAGAAATCTTAATAAAGTCATACAAAATTGTAATATGTAACCTACAGTTCATTCAGGTTATGAATGCATCACTTTTGTCACAAAAAAGGATCCTTGCCCTGTCCCCTGCCATTGTCATGTACTGATAATACTGCATTTTTTTATTCCTTATTGTTACTCTCAGATAATTGCATTCCTCACACATGCATGTTAATATTCTTATCATAGTAAAACCTCTGTAGTAAGTTGTTGCATTTATACCCATGTATGCACAGTCAGTGAATTATATCAGAGTAATGATCATTTTCTGTCAGTAATCATTTTCAGTGCTGCTGACATGAAATCCAGCTTTAAAATGACCGAAATGTACCAGTCAGTCAATGCTGTTATAACATCTGCAACATGCATGTAAGTTCATTGTAAATAAGCCTTAAGTCAATAATGAAATAATATTTTGCAACTGTCTTATCACATAATAATATTTTTTAAATATTTCCTTATTGTAATAAGTGTGTGGTATCCTGCTGCATTTGCTGACTATCTCAGATATGGGTGAATTAATATGGTGTTGCTCAACCTATTGACAAAAAATCAGGGCCATTTACGAGTATTATATGCAAATTATTCAAATTTATAAGCATCTCTTTGAATCATATTACTCAAAAGTGTCCCAAGGTATATATGCAAAGTGTGGCATTTCACCAATTGTGAATGCATGTACAATGTAACACAAACATATTTAATAGTGACATGGATGCACTGTGGATGCTTTTGAAGTCTGCAGCACCAGAGAGCTATCCTAAGCATTATGTGGGAATATGTGAATGGCCCCAGATAGCCAAAGACAGAATATAATTAAAAATAAACAAAATGGAGTCATATAAATGTCAGACATGCAGCAATTTGAAGTTTAATGCTTGTTCATCCAACATTATGCCACATCCTAGCACCTCAAGCAAGTCATAACTTCAAAAAAGTTAAAAGCAATACACATTATGATATATGCCCCCCCCCCCAAAAAAAAAAAGAAAATCTGCTGCACTACATGACACATAAGGATGGTAGGGTACAAAACAAATAAATGTTACCAATAAGCATTAAAAATAAAAATATTAATCAAATGTTTCCATTTTTATGAAGCGTAGTAGGTAAAAGTATAAAAAACAGTATGTGACAAAGCAGTTTTGGTTATACCAGATTTGTCAATATTATCAATAGTTGTAATAACCATGTCCACAAAAAGAGTTTGGTTAAAGAGCTGTCACATCCCACAAGAAGTGGTTCTAAACCTGATTAATACATCCCTGACCATACTTTTCTCATTCTTGTTCTGCCTGTTCAAAAGATGGGAACTCCTATGAAAGCAAGAGGCCGCACTCCTACATTGTCCAATAATGAGATCATGAACATACACTGCCTTCTGCATGATTCATTTCTAGATAAGATTGAGGTGTGCAGAAAACACACTACCTTGAAAAACATATTGGGCAGGAGATGGGTGAACACCTGTCAACCCTGAGAAGTATAACCCATTCTGGTAAGCAGTGCCATCATGACTTGCAAAATCATAGAGATGGACAGCATGCTGAGTGGCTAGACCAGGCCAGAGATCTATTGTAAGTAAAATAAAATATTTGGTTTCTTAAATAAGTCATATTAAAGATAAAAAAGATTATCAAGTTTGCATAACTACAAGTATTTTCAAAGAAAGATATGTGCAACTAAATATATTACTTGTACTGTTATTATGAAATTCATAGGAAATCATTGGCATGTTTGTGATCATACATGCATCTTTTTGACACAGAGGCATATTAGTAATGTGATAACAGATTTTCATAATATATGCAATGTTAGATAACTGTATTAAAATAATAATCTGTACATGAAACTCTGTACATCAGGCGCCAGGTTGCAGGTACAAGTAATTAGGACTGGCTTTATAAAATAATTAAATAAAAATTGATATTGCACATTTATAATGCAGCACCATTGCAAAAAATGATTTCTAATATTTATATTACATGGAGCCAGTTTTATGTAGGCAATAGTAATATAACTAAAACAGTTGCTTAACACAGCTGTTTGCTCATAAGTATTTTTAACTGCACATACAACATGGCTGAAGCCTCACACACCACACCCTCGTTAGATTGTAGTTGAGGGGAAGGGGGGGGGCTTTCTGTGCCAAGTGAATGACAAGCACAAACTGTATTTAGAGATGTTGTTTCATTTGAAGATTACCTATGAAATCAATATGATTGTGTTTGTGAATTAGTTAGAACTGAATGCAGTGTTACATGTACTTTGAAAACAATATTTCACACACATTTCTATTGAATGATAGGGAATAGCACATTATTGCACTAATTTATACAGTCATGCATGTGTAAAAAAATAAAATAGAAAACAAAAAGTAGTTATTGATTAGACAAGAATAATGACAAATAAAAGAAGTGCAAATACAGGTAAATATGAATTACCTTCTCTTTTTTACTCAAAATTGAGGAAGAAATTAACTGCAATCACCAGCACCAACAGTTAAGAGTTGAAAGACTTAGTGAATCTTCTGGTAAGTATAACTGAAGCCCAGGAATTTTTTTTTTGTCCTACTGGTTTGTAGCATGTTTAAGAAGGATACAAAAAAGTATTGAAAATCATTATAGTACTGTAATAATAAAAGAGAAATATGTGATTGTACAACTGTTGTACTATTTTTACCACTGTTTACTTTATTGGTAATAAGACAATTACTTTTATATCCTTGCAGATGATAGAAATGTCATTGTATTTAACCTGATTTTAACCTGATCTTCTTCTTCTTCTTTCGGCTTTTCCCGGTTAGGGGTCGCCACAGCGGATCACCTTGTCCGCACATTGAATGGCAGTGGAGTTTTACGGTGTCGAGTTGCCAGCCCGGCGCCCAACCTTCCACAGAAGGCACACTCACATGCACACCTAGGGCCAGTTTAGAGTGTCCAATCCACCTGCAGCATGTCTTTGGGATGTGGGAGGAAATAACCTGATTTTAACCTGATAACTTTGATTAATTACAAAGAGAACTTTTACTCATATCATTCCTACCAAGTACAAAAGCATGTTCCAAATCATTACTCTCATTGTATGCATAAGTACTTGCAGTACACACATTTTACTTCAGTTTTACTGCAGTATTTCAACAGTGTATGAAAAAGCATATAAGCAATATTATGTGGATTTATTGTGCTTTTTCTGTTTTGTCTCTCCCCACCCCTTTTCCTCTGTTTGTCTTCTTTTCATTATCCATTTATTTTCTCCTTTTTTGTTTTATTTCTTTCCCATTTATTTATTTATTTACCGGTTAAAATCCCTCAGGAGCAGACTGGGGACATACCTACTAGGCTAGGGACAGATCACACTCTGCCCATCTGGGGACATCCCTGCAGGGTCAGAGTAAAGGTGCCACTCCTGCAGTAACTCTGACAAGTGGCAGCTTGGCAAGCTTCACAGAAAGGAGGCTTTGTAACTTGGTTGAGCACATACTGGTGGAGGCAGTGTACAAGAGAATTCAGCCAGTCAAAACGTCTTTCCAGTGTGTAGAAGATACGCTGTCCTAGTTGGTGCTGACCACCACATCAACAGAGGCTCCTAATCCTTCAACATTAGGGTATTTCACCTCAACACCATCTGGCAATGAATGTGATCTGGTTCTGTGAACTCTTACCTATTTACAGCCCACATTACCATTTCATAAAAAAAAAAAAAAAAAAATTTGAAAGAATAAAGGGGGGGGGGGTCTATCCACTGACAAAAACAAAGAGCCCGTCCTCTCCCATCTGCTCAGTCAAACCCTCTTGATGTTTCCCTTGTATGTTCCCTGTACCCCCTTTTTCAGTCTTTCCTATCTCTTCCTTTTTATTCTTTAATGAAACCATCGGGGTGTCCACATGGGACACCCCTATATAAAAAGTATAAACTCTTTTTCTTTAAAAAAAAATCCTTTTTATGCACTGCACAGTCTATAGCTTTCCTAAAACATTTTAAGAGTGTCTGTACTCAGCCATGCTCACTTGCAATATGCAAAAAAAAAAAAAAAAAGTAACATGTACCCTCACAATTTTGCAAAATAATTTGCAACTTCATAGTGCCAAACTTTATACAACTTACTCTTTTGTGATAAGTAATGTTTTTGTTCTGTATTAATCATAAATGCCTTTATCTGACTTTATTTGCACATCCTTGTAGTGCCACTATTTGCAGATAAAGTCATTTGTGAAGCACTGGATTATGAATAACAGCCATATCTATACATATAGATAGAGATATTAATATGTACATGCATCATACATACACATACACACAAACACAACACACTATCAATTTTTTGTGTGTGTGTTTGGTTTTAATGGTTTCCTTTAAAAAAAAAAAAAATTAACATTTGCTTTTAGCCCTAATACCTTACGTTAGTAAAGGACTATCTGCATTTTTTCTTTGTATTCTAAATGCCTTTTCCTGTCTCCACCTCTGCTGTCTTCTGAGACAAAAACAAGAACATAAAATGTTTTGAAATTCTTGTACACTACACTATGCATTAATAAAACACTTTTGTATTTGATTTCATATTTATTTCATAAATATGGTTTCACATGGTACATGCTGCTGCATGAATCACATGCTAAATATCCTGGTGATCTGTATGTCTCACCTATGATGACACAATATAACAGATGACTTAGACATACATCTGTGTGTTACATGTGCAGTATTTAAAAATCTGTTTTTACCTTATTTGGTTTATATTACATTAGATGTCTGCTCAAAAACTCTTTTCCTATCACTATCCATTTCTAAAATGACTTTCTAAACTAGAAGTTAACATTTTCTAATTATTTTTGATTATTTCTTTTATTACTCTATTATCCTCAATATAAATTAAGGGTATTGCAGTTTCTAGTCAAACTCATTCCTTTCCTTCAAAATACATGTGTCTGCATGTGTGTGCATATCTGTGTGTGTGTGTGTGTGTGTGTGTGTGTGTGTGTGTGTGTGTGTGTGTTAAGTCCTTTTAGTTGTCTTATTCAATCATTATAAGGCTTTCTGAAGAGAACAGCATTGTTTTTCCTATCATACTTTGAGATCTGTGTCTGTGTAGTCTATGGCCTTGAAGTGGCAAGACCTCCAGAACTATGAATATCAGTTCCAAGGAGGTCTCACTGGCTGCCTATATATATATATATAGAGAGAGAGAGAGATGAGTATCATTTTTTGACTGTATGTGTCTTTTTCTGCACACCATGGTATTCTACCAGACTTCCTTGCTACTCTCTCATATCGCTTGTTTACCACTGTGTTGTAAGATGTAATTATGCACAGACCCCTTAATTATTATTTGTTGCCACTACTTTCATGCCATATGTGTTCTTTGTTACTAGGATATTGTTTTACAAATGGGTTATTTTGAATGTTACACTGAAGTAAAGCTGCCATGTTAAGATGATTTATTCAGTTTCTTCAGCACTTTTTACATAATTTCTATAAGAACTTATGCATAGTTTTTTCAGCATATTTTTGTGACATCTATTAAAAAACAAACAAATATGACTCTGCTCCTTTTGCAGTGTCACTAATAATGTCAGTGAAATGGGTTTTCCACAGTTATGACCCCTGTGAACCCACAAGTGTCATAGTCATTTCATGTGGGGCCTTCCATTTGCTATAACCTCCTATGTCCTATTGCATATCAGTTTATTTATCCAAGTCACCACCCTAAGACTTAACTTGTTTGTTAAACTACTGCGTGATTCAACATTAAGTATCTTTCTTAAAACTGAGCAAACAGCCATAAGCACTTTTTTTGCCTAATACTGTGGTTACCCACTCAACTATCTGCATTATGTGTCTTTTTCAAATAAGCAGTGTGAAATAGTAACTGAGAGCATTTTATACTAATATTTTAGTTTCAGTTTGGTAGATTTATTTATTTAACATTTGTTGACCGGGAAAGTCCGACTAGGTTCCACAGGGCCTGTTTTCAGCGGAGGCCCGGGGAAAAATGCTCCAGATCATTTTGTATAACTTCCCATGAAGTTAACATATGCCAGAAAATGTTGGTTTAAATAATTAAAATATATATTTTAACAAACTGTATTCAATTAATTATTTTCCAAGCCTAAGACTGTCTGCATCAGATTTGTGTGACCTAACATTCCAGCTTTGAAACCATGTTACTTTTAGTCTTCCACTCCACCAGCTTTCATAGTTCCTAACATTTTTCAACAGTATTTTCTTAATTTTTCATATAACTGAGTGCAACATGCCAGACTAATGAGTTCCAGTACTGATATTATTGTGGATGGTAATCACATTTAACCTCTTGCAGTCTTCCTGACCCTAATCTTCCACTTGTGACCTGCTAAAATGTACAGCTAATGGTATTTCCAGATCTCACCACAGCCGACTAAGAATTCTTGTTTGGCTGTCATCTAAACTGTTGAAATAAACACCGGACCATGGAAATGCCTCAATAAAACACCAAATTGCAGTAAAGAAGTAATAGAAACACTGCTAGCCATAAAATTATTCTTCTGAGTAGAACCACAAATTTATTAACACAAAAGATTACAGCTTTTGTCTCTTCACTATGAAGAAACTCAGATGCTCATAAATACGGCTCCTAAATTTTCTTTGTTTTGTTTGTTTATACACACACACACACACACACACACACAAACACACATATATATTTAAATATAACACTTGTTTATTTGTTTTAGATGCATTTTAAATATAGGTGATGAATATTATTATACTTTGAAAGTAGTATAAGGTTTCATATATATTGTTTTGCATTTAAGGCGATGTAAATGTGACCTACTATTCTTGATTTACATATATTGGACATGAAGATTTTTTAGGGGGTGTGTCACTTTAATTTTCTACTTCCTGTTACTGCTTTGTATAAAAAGGAGGTTGTGCTGTGTGAGATTATCTGATGAAGTTTCTTCATGGTGAAGAGATGAAAGCACTAATCTTTTGTGTTAATAAATTTGTGGTTCTACTTGAAATAATAATGTTATGGCCTGCAGTGTTTCTATTACCTCTTTACTGCAATTTGGTGTTTTATTGAGGCAGTTCCATGGTGTGGTGTTGGTTTCAACAGTTTGTGGTTGTCTCAGATTCTTTTGGTGCTGTATCTTACTTGTCATTTCAACTGATTAATTTTAGCAGTTAGAGCCTTTCCGTTTTTTTTAGAACTCTGTCTTGGTTAAGGATTGTGATATCTACTAGTTGGATGTTATATGCCTCTTTCAGCTACATGATCAAATATACTCACTTGGAAACCATGTCTTTTCACTGATCTGTTCAGATGGTCCCCTAACCAATTTAGTTAGATTCCTTAACTATGTTTTCCTTTCTTTGTTCTCTTATGTATTTGCAGAAGGTTTTACCTTCCTCATTATCTGGCTTTTCTTCAGTCCAGGCCATGCATGTCTTTTCTGACTGCCTGTCTTAAATTATTCTGATTTAGTTGGTATTAGGTATCATTTTCCATCTTCCTTGGTTTTAAGTTCTCAAAATGTTTGTGTTTCTTAATGCCATTCATGAAATTATATTATAGCCATCTTCTAGGTCTGCAACTGTTTCTTCTTCTTCTGTACTACAAAATCAGAATTTGTCTGCAACTCCTAGTTTTGCTATAAATATTGTGAATCCTTTCATATGTAGTCCAGTATCCTGAACTATCCTTTCTCCTTAACAACTCAGTGGTTGTTTCAGCAGATCTGTATAGAAATAAAAACAAACATACAAAATAGGCATGGAATGGATATAACTGGAAGCTTTATTTCATATCACTTAGAAACTTCACAGCAAATGCAATAGCAGAAAAAGCATATATATCAAAAACAAAATTACACGCTATGTTTAAAAGTTAATAACAGAAAGAAATAATGCTATAAACCAGAAAGTCAGAATGAAAATGGCAGTAGCTAACTGTTTAAAAACTGAAAAAACATGCAAGATAACATTTATAAACCAAAGTGAAAAGCCCATCTGATGTTTAAATGCATAACTGGATACTGCGTGAAAAAATAATGACAAACTTGAAATGTAAATTGTTTAAATGAACAAAAATGAAAAAGAAATAGCATCTGCAGATGAATAAATAAGTTGTACAAAGTAAATAGCTAAATATTTAACACTGTGTAAAAATTAAAATGGTTGAGTTATAAAAATGGAAGAATAGAACACATTAATAAGATAATGATGTGTAGTCAAATTATACTATATGGGCAATGGGAACAGCAACTTCATTGTGTTAAATGGATAGAAAGAGGAATATTCCAATGGTAGAAATTTATTTTGATGGTTGAAATCGGAAGATAATCCCAGTGTCTATATGCTCATTAAATGAGGGAGATGACTTGCGTTGAACCTCTTACTGAACGTAATATCCTGCTTACCGTCCCAAAACTAATTTCAGAAATAAAGTCTTTTTTTTTTTTTTTTTTTTTTTTT
>NC_056725.1:1604595666-1604670666 GCF_019279795.1 Protopterus annectens | reverse complement strand
TACTGTTCTGCAAATATACAGATATCAGTATATATATTTTTGGTTATAATTTGCACTGTGATTCCTCATATCTATCTCTGTTGAAACTGTCTTCCCCACCCCCCCTCCTGTTTTTGGTTGTAGTTTAAATTTGGTGGCTTTTGCAGTGCCCGCCCCACTGTAGATTTGATCTAGGACACTCCCCCAGTCCCATCTTTTTACCGCATTCTACCTAATAAACCCTTTCTGCACTTGCTTTTAGTCCTTTTTAATTTAATTACATTTTTTCAAACTGTGTGTGGACTAATATTGCTACATACTCAAGTGTGCCAGCTTGCACTGCATGTGAATTGTTTTTACTACTGTTTTTGCTACTTTTCTGGAAAAAAAAAATTCTGCTTTTACTGTATTTGTGTTTCTTCCTACTTTATTTTGCTTTTGCGTCATCTTAAAAGTACTCAGTTGTATTTATTACTGCTTGGTGTAACTCATTCTAAGCCTTTTAGTTTAAGCACTTGGGCTTCAGACCAGTTGTTTTACATTAAGAAGGTTTGTGGTCTGCACTGTAGTGACAGAACAGGTAGCTACATCCTTCTAAGTTGGGAACTGCTGATTGAGGGCTCAGTGTCTGTTATTCTAAAAGTGTATTAATTCTGGTTTAAGCACTTGGGCTTTAGGCCAGTTATTTTACATTAAAAGGGTTCGTGGTCTGCACTCTTGTGGGAGGAGAGGCTGGACTCTGCCCTTCTGAGCTGGGAATTTCTGGTTAAAGGCTTATAGTGCCTGCATATTTGAACTGCTTCTTACTGAAATTGGTACACCTTGTTTGCTGTAGTGTAGACTAGATCCAGGCCTGCTGAATCTAGCTTTGTTTGTATAACTTGAGCACTAATCCAGGCATTCTTTAAAGTATTCAATTGTATTTACTACTGCTTGGTAGTAACTTGATTAAAGTGTAGCTATCATTCTAAGTCTTTTGGATTAAGCACTTGGGCTTCAGACCAGTTGTTTTACATTAGGAAGGTTTGTGGCCTGCACTGTGGTGGCAGGACAGGTAGCTTACATCCTTCTAAGTTGGGAACTGCTGATTGAGGGCTCAGTGTCTGTTATTCTAAAAGTGTATTAGTTCTGGTTTAAGCACTTGGGCTTCAGGCCAGTTATTTTACATTAAGAAGGTTCGTGGTCTGCACTCTTGTGGGAGGAGAGGCTGGACTCTGCCCTTCTGAGCTGGGAATTTCTGGTTAAAGGCTTATAGTGCCTGCATATTTCAACTGTTTCTTACTGAAATTGGTACACCTTGTTTGCTGTAGCATAGACTAGATCCAGGCCTGCTGAATCTAGCTTTGTTTGTATGCTTGTTGTTTGTTTGCTTGTTATTTCCTGAAACGCTAATACCACCTAAAACGCGGCTTTTCAGTGCTTCTGTGGATCCCTAGTGATATCTGCATTGCTTACTGTACTTATTTCCTTGTTTCACTTAAAAGAAAGTTACTGTTTGTCGTTTTTGCATTTAAGTTACCTGTAACACATTGCATTTAAGTTACCTGGCACTTGCTCACTAAAGCAATTATATAAGTCAGCACTAAAAAATTAAAAGCACTACACCCTCACAAACTCCCCTTGAGTACCTTGTTCCCCATTGGCCCTTTTTTTTCAATTATAAAGGAATTCCCAATACTATTCTAGCATGTCCAAAGGTCAGTTGTCAATCTCCTCTTCGGTCCAGCTGGTGAATTTGGGAATGTTGAGGCAATGTTACAGCTGCCTCATGTACACAGACAACCCTCTCCTCCTCCCAACAAATTCCAACACATGTGAGAGATGCATCCATATAGCCAAACTGGAGGCTAAGCTCTCTCAACTCAGTACTGGCGTAACCAGTCAGGAGGAGAAGGAAACCACACTCACTACAATTCCAGTCTCACATAGACCTACCACAACAGCAAACCAAACACATAAACACCCAAAAACATACTCAGAGGCTCTAAATAAAAATCTGCCTAAGCAGCAGAGACCTCCAAAGCAGACACCCAAGCAACCGCTACCCCAAAACAAAACACGTGCAACACATAGCTCACAAAGCCAGTGTGCCGAACAGTCACAGCCCTTAAGGCTAAACAACACACCTGATACACTTGTAATAGGTGACTCTATCGTCAGGCACACTGATGTTCTGCTCACCAGGCTGAACAAGGAGAAGGTCACGGTGAGCTGCCTGTCGGGCGCTAGGATCCGCCACATAACACAAGCACTCAGGTCACTCCAAGGCAAGTACAAATATGACTCAGTCATTGTCCATGCTGGTGTGAATGACCTGAGACATAGCTCCCTGGACTACATGAAAAGAGACATAGAGGAGCTCTCTGAGCATGTGGCCCAGGCCGGTATGACCATGACCTTGAGTAGCATCTTACCCTCACCAAGAATGATCAATTTCAACAATTGGCTTAAGTATTGGTGTCATTCAAAGGGGATCCAATGCCTGTCAGCCTGGGATGACATGCTCAACAAGCCACGATGCTTCGCTAGGGATGGCTTGCACCTGTCACCCCTGGGCTTTCGGATATTGGCAAAGGCTCTTGCTACCTCCATAGTGCCTTTTTTGGGCAAGGCTCAAAAGACAAACCCACCTCCATAGGTATCACAAGGGATAAGAAACTAAGAGTAATGCTACTCAACGCCAGAAGTCTAAACCTCAAGATGCACCCACTCGAAACTCTCCTTAGCATGGAGAACATCGATATCTGTGCAGTAACAGAAACCTGGTTCAAGGCTCCCGAGAGCACCCCAGCACTACCAGGTTATACCTCATACCATGCTTTTTGGCCCCAAAACTTGGACCGAACCACAAAAGGAGGGGGAGTATCAATATTCGTCAAAGATACCCACACCTCCAGGTTGGTGGCACAGCACGAAGCATCAGAGACTATCCATGTGCAACTAACAGTGGGTAAAACTGCCTTCCAGTTTATAGCCTGCTACAGACCACCCTCCCAAACCCAGGAACCCCACTCGGCCTTCCTGAGAACACTGGAAAATATGAAGGTCTCTCCAAACACCATTATATTGGGTGACTTCAACTACCCAAACATAGACTGGGAGCATTACTCTAGCTCCAACAGCCTAGCCCAAAGGTTCCTAGAATTTATAAACTCAAATGCTATGGAACAACTTGTTACCACTCCCACATGAGGGGAAAACATACTGGACCTGATCATCACCAACATGGGGACTCTATGCTCCAGACCAGAAGTGTATCCCTCACTGGTAAGATCAGACCATAAACTAATCTCACTGGATATTCACATCCCGACCCCACCTCCTGCCCAGAAAACCACAGTGAAAAACTTCTCTAAAGAAAATTTCACACTCCTCAAAACCGAGGTGGAATCCTTCAAAGCCCCCAGGCCTGTGGAAAATATGTCCCAGACCGCAGAATCCTTTATAAATGCATTCTATGAACACCTTCAGGAATGCATGGATCATGCAATCCCAAATAAAACCAAGACCCAATCCTCCAAAGGCAGACATCCTGCCTGTTGGACCCCAGCCATAAACAAACTATACAATAGAAGGAGGAAGCTACTAAACGATAGAGCAAAATCCAAAAAAGGAAGGCATCTCTGATCAATATTAGCAAAAAACTACAGGCACTCATAAAATCGTCTAAGGCCAGCTTCGAGAGAAAAATTGCACAGGACACTAAGGATAATCACAAGGCTTTCTTTAGTTATGTTAGGAACCTCGGTGGGAATTCCCAGATATGCTCAGAATTAGTCCAAAATGACAAAAAATACACCGAACCCACAGACATTGCCAACATCCTAGCTGACAGGTTCAGCGCAAACCCCCCCACCAAAAGGGCAAATATCTATCCCAGCAGAGTGCTGCCCCCCTGACATCTCAGATGCTCAGGTAAGAGCAGCCCTCTCCAAAGCAAAAAACACAGCATCAATGGGACCAGATGGTGTCCCGGGCTGCGTTCTACCTGAACACTAAGAAGAGCTAAACCCAAACATAAAACTACTGTTCAATCTCAGCCTTACTACAGGATGTGTACCCAAAGAGTGGCGTACAGCAACAGTGGTCCCTCTCCACAAAGGTGGTGCCTCAACGGATCCTGGAAACTATCACCCCATAAGCCTGACTAGCTTGGTCTGCAAAGCTATGGAAAGGATCATCATGGACCTCATAAATAAAGATATTGGGGACCTACAGACACTGGATCCTACCCAGTTTGGCTTTGTTAAGGGCAGATCCTGCCTCTTAAACCTGGTTGATTTCTTTGAAACAGTCACCAAGGCCATTGATGAGGGGAAGGTGGTCCACACAGCCTACCTGGACCTCGCAAAAGCCTTTGATACAATACCCCACTTGGGCATTATAGATAAGCTCACCAGCTTAAATATAAACCCCTATGTCACTAGATGGGTTGCAAACTGGCTCAAGGACAGAACCCACATGGTTAGAATTGCTGGAGCCATGTCAGACTCCAAACCAGTTACAAGTGGCATCCCACAAGGCTCAGTCCTGGGATCTCTCTTGTTCGGTATATATTTCTCGGAAGTATAGGTCAACACGGAAGGACTGTGGCTGACCAAGTTCGCAGATGACTGCAAACTGGGCGCCATAATCGACTCTCCAGCTGACACAAGCATCCTCCAAAAGGGCCTCATAGAAACAGACAACTGGTGCCAGAGCCATGGCCTCAAGCTAAACACCAAAAAGTGTATAGTCATCCCCTTTGGCAAAAACAAAGTGGCCACAATTACCACATAGGTGGTAATCCATTAAGTACAGAAGAAGTAATTAGGGACCCAAGTTGATAGCAGTCTCTCATTTGACAACCACGTGGCCAAATTGGTTAGAAAAACATTTTATATAGCCCACCTAATCATGAAGGGATTCACATCTAGATCAGGGGAGGTCATTGTGCCTCTTTACTCATCCCTCATCAGGCCCATAATTGAGTACAATGCCCCTTTTGGGATGTACCTTACCAGACACCTGCAGCAACCAGAAAGACCCCAAAAGTACCTCACCAAGAGGATCAAAGGGCTCAAACAGATGCCATATGCTGCCCGGTTAAAGAAACTCCAGCTCTACTCAGTGGCATACCACCTGTTCAGGGGCGATCTGTGCCTGACGTATAAAGCCATGTCCAACCCGGAATTAATGGACATGCTGCACCTCAGAAAATCCAAATCCCATCAAGCTACGCGCTCGAGACTTGAACCTCAGCACTGAAATAAATAGGACATGCTGGAGGGACAGATTCATAACCCAGAGGCTCCCTTCACTCTGGAATAAAATCCCAGTCCAGATTAGGCAGAGTCCCTCATTGACTCTCTTCAAGAGGAATCTTGATGAGTGGATGGGAGATCGTAGGTTTAACCCGGGTATCACTTCTGTGTCACTGTTAGACAGAGGCACAGTATACTAACCTCGAAAAAGGGCATAGCAAAATTAATTTAAAATGGGTGGCGAAAGCCAATCACATTCTGGCTAGGCTTATAAATGCCCTAGGGCAGATAGCCTAGTATGAACCTATAAACCTATGAACTATTTATACTATATACAAACATCTATGATAAACATTTGTTTTATCCAAGAAAGGTAATCAATATTTATCTAACAATCTTTGCAATTTTTTGGCAAGCTAGTCTTTTGTGTGTTGCATTTGATGATCTCTGATAAATAGTTTGCATTTCTTTTTTACATACAGATTTTGCTAGTGAAATAAACTCAGTAAACAAAAGATCTTGCTTCTTTTTCCAGTTCAATGTAATTATTTTACAAGCAATAGTTAGAATTAACCAAAGAACAGGTAAGTGATGTCTAGGAATTACACTTGGGGTAATAACACTGAATAATATCAAACAGCTAGTAATTTGACAGTTATCAGACCACAGGGCTTTTGCAAAATTTCTAAAATCACTCCAGTATTGTGTGAGAGTTCTACATTCAATGAACATATGAACCCAGTTGGCTTCTAGAATATTACCAGACCTCCAGCATTTGCTTTCATTACTCTTGGTTATAAGGTCAATTCTGTGTGGAGTGTAAAAGCTTCTATGAATAAATCTCCAGGTATATAGTCTCCAATATAAAGATGATGAAGTGTTTTTTACTGAATTTAATAACTGTTTCTTATTATCATTAGATAAAGGTTCACCATTAATCTTTATGGAGTAATTTCAAAAAGCTTGGTCAAAAGTAATCAAGTCTTCTCGTAGGATTTTATATACAGGTGATATGGTTAATTTATGTTCAATGTTCATCGAACTACACCATATGAATAGTGTATCAATCTTGGTATAATATCAGTTAACAGATTTATTGACACTCTCACTTTATTTGCAACAAATTTTCTTAAAGATTGAATACAGAGCCAATTATCTTGACAGACATTATATCGGGCTAAGAGAAAGTTCATTGGTTGGATGTTCTTATTGTCTATAAACTGGTGCTAAAACTTAAGATTATTCTCTTTAAGATTCTGCATCTTATTAATACTGAAGGTATCTAGGCAATCTGGTGTATAAGCTATGGGAAATGTAATGAAAAAGGTGTTCTTTAAACTATAATTGTTGTCAATTATATTTTTGAAAATATAAAATATTTGGTTTATACCATGTGAGAACTGGCTAAACGATATTCTACTAACATCCAATGACATAGAAGGCTCTTTATAACATATCATAAATGCCATAACTCTATTTGGAAAAATCTCAGGGCTCATTTTAATCAAAATAAAGCCAAAACACTTTTAATCAATTAGAAAATAAATAGCAATTTGCAAAATACAATACATTCAACCAGGAAAATGATAAGATAGATTATCTAGGAATAAGTATTAAGAATGAGTGGAATGAGATTATCACATTTAACTTCACTAAACTAGTAGCTATAATCAGTGACTTGACTAAAAAGTGGAACAAAATGTTTTTCACCATAGAAGACAGACTTACATTAATAAAAATGATTATTTTGCCCAAGATTTTATTTTACATACAATCATTGATTTTACCTCCTCCTAAGAAATTCTTTAAACAAATAGATTCCCTATTACTAACTTTTCTATGGCTCCCAAAGAAACCAAGAATAGCCCATAAATGGCATGTTAGAGCCTGGGACAGTAATGGGATTGGCTTTCCCAACATAGAATTATATTTTGGATACTCCGAGAATATTGCCTATATAATAAGAAGTTCCTTATAGTACCCTCATGCACTGTAGATTCAATCTTATCAATTACCATGAACTTAAATGTATGGTTTTCTCCTGATGATATAATATTTTTAGCTAAAGCATTATTCAGAGACTTAATTTGAATATTAGATATGTGTTCTCTTATTCTATCTTTAAACATACGATCTATTTTGCCTATATAGTATGAGTGACAAACAAAACAGATGGCAAGATAAACCACATGTATTTACAGTTGGCATGAACGTGGAAGGTAAAACTACAACCAGTATCAGAATGAGTAAATGTATTAGTAGTATCTATGTATTTACAATAATTACAGTCACCACAAGGAAATGTGCCTAAATTAAGTGCTTCATAGGTTCATAGGTTCATAGGTTGATACTAGGCTATCTGCCCTAGGGCATTTACAAGCCTAGCCAGAGTTTGTTTGGCTTTCACCACCCTTCTTAGATTAGTTGACTGTGCCTCTGTATAGTAGGTCACAGAAGATAGCCGATTAAAGGTTACTTTACCGTGCTACTGACTAGCAGTGACACAGAAGAGATTCCAGGGGTAAATTTACGATCTCCCATCCAAACGTCAAGATTCTTCTTGAAGAGGGTCATTGAGGGGCTCTGTCTGACATGGATTGGCAACCCTCACACAGCTTATCTTTGCAGTGGAAAAGCTGACACAGGAGAAAGAGGTTAAGAGAGGCTGCAATATATTTGCAGATGTATGTTTTGATGGAAGTGAATGAGTTGTTCTGAGGGATTCTATAGATATTTGAGGGATATGGGGCTGAATCAGATATTGACCTTCATCAAGAAAATTAAATACTTATTCGGGTAGGAGGTAGCAGTGAAGAGGCAGAGAGGCACTTACTTCCCCATTCCCGAGGGGTAGATATGTAGTTAGGGATTTAGGTATACACTTCAGACAGGAAGACGGTAGAGAGAAATTGGGCAGAATTGTTGAAGAAGTGTAAGGGTTTAGTGGCTAAATGGTCAACAAGAGTGAATTTGTTGGGAAAAAGTTTAAAGGTAAAATGATAGTTTTGCCATTTGTGCTACTTTTAGCTCAATACATGGTAATTCTTCCTGGGAATCAGTGGGAAGATGATTTGAAGTGTATGTGCTCATTTTTTTTTCTCAAAAAATTTTTTATTAATTATATGAATAGCAAGACAATTAAAAGATTATACATAACAAGAAGGCATAAATGAACATATAACAATTCATCTAGTGATAACAAACTTCATGAGATTTTGATAAGTTATTTAGAAATAAAACATAAAACATATGTACACTATATACAAGTTAGGCAACCTGAGGAAAAAAAAAAAAAAAAAAAATATTTAACATTAACTATTTAATATGTTTAGAACCTTTTCTAACACAACCTTTCTAATAGCTTTTTTTTTGGACTTCCACCTAAGTATCTTTGAGCATCAATAAATTTAAAAGCCATTTTCTGGAAAGTAACCCATTTTAATTTAGAACGATCAATCCAATTTTGTATTATATAATGTTTTAGTAATGAGCAAATAAAAATGATAACATGAATATCAACTTTTGAAAGATGAATCAATGGAATATGCAGAATAGCAAATTCCCACATCAACGTGGATTTTTGATATCCCATTTTCTGCAGTCTGACTTTCAAAGATGTCCACAATCTGTGAGAAAAATGACAATACCATAGAATATGAAGGAGGTCTGCTTGGGGATGAGAACAGCATGAACACGAAGGGACTTATTTGGGTTAAATTTGTTTAATTTGATTGGGGTAAAGTAGGCATCATTATTAATCATTAATTGTGTGTATGCTAATTTTTAAAAGGGATAAATTCCTTAGTGTGTCTAATAGCCAGGACTTTCTGAGATTCTGACAATTGGGAATTATAATTCAACCAAACATTAGATAAAAGACAGTTGTGGTCCATCATTAAAGAATTAATTAATTTATATGAGTTTGAGAGCATTTTATCAGATGATGAAAGTATTTTAATAATCGTGTTAAGGTTTTTCAATTGTGAGTCTATGGGGACCAGAGATACAAATTTGTTTTAATTATTGCTCTTAGTTGTGTAAGAATTGGTGAGTAATTCCAGTTTACTTTCAATAACTTATGCCAGTCAGATAAAGGCAAGTCAAGATATTTCAAAACATCTCCTACTTTTAGATTTTTAATTAAAGGATAGTTTGTTAAGTTCAAAAGTTTATTGTCCAATAATATATTTGGGTTTAGATGAATTGGCTGAACATGGTGCGAGATCTTTTCTAGTTTACACATTTTGAGTAAGGTTTGGAAATCTCTAATCTTTTGTTTAAATACTGTAGATATATTTTTAATAAATAAACTATCCAGAGAGATAAAGGGAATAGCTTCAGGATTAAAATTATTAGAAATGACATAATTATACCATAATTTTATCCATAAAGAGTGATTTGGATAAGAAGTGTTATTGAATTTAGAGATAGTAAGAAGTTTATTGGATGAGACAATCAAATAATAGAGATAAAGATTAGGTAAACCCAAACCTCCCTTGTCCTTCGAAAATGCCAATCTAGAATAGGAAATTCTAACAGATTTAGGGAACCATATGAATTTTGCCAAAGCTTTATTTACAGACTCAAAAAAATTTTTTGAAATTATCTGATCAGATGATGAGAATTGGTAAAGAAATTTAGGCAGAATATTCATTTTAATAATGGCCACCCTTGAAAGAAATGAAAGGTTTAGATGCTTCCATCTGTCCATATCAGACAATATAGAGTTCCATAATTTATTAATATTATTTTGAAAGGAAGATTTATTATTGTGTTCTAAATTGATCCCTAAATATTTTATATTATAAGTAAACTGAAAATGATCATCTGGAAACAAAAAAGATCTGTGTGCTAAATGATTTAAGGGAAAAATATGAGTTTTTGTAGAATTTAAAAGATAGTTGGAAACCAAAGAAAAATAATCAATAGAATTCATTATCTTTCTGTAATCAGATAATGGAGTTTGAAAGTAGATTACTAAATCATCCGCAAAAGCAGAGAAATGAATATTAGTATTAAGAATTCTAGGGATGTTATGAAAAGTATTTTGAGTAATAAACAATAGCAAAGGTTCTAAGTAAATGTTGAAAAGAAAAGGGGACAATGGACAACCCTGTCTTGTTCCTTTAGTGATCTTTATCGGAGCAGAAAATTGACCATTAATGTATAGTCTAGTAAACATATTCTTGTATAAAACTTTTAAAAAATTTATAAAGAATAAGGGAATATTAAAACATAACATAGTTTGAAACAGAAAGTTCCAACATACTCTGTCAAAGGCATTTGATGCATCTATAATCAAAGCATATTTAGGGTTTGGATTTTTCTTAATGAGATGAAGTATAGTCTCTAAAGATATAGTATTATCCCAAGCATGTCTCTGAGACATAAAACCTGATTGATCTGACGAGATAATTGAGGGTAAAATCCGTTTCAATCTGTTAGCCAGACTAGATGACAGAATCTTAATATCCACGTTAATTAAAGAAATGGGTCTATAATTTACTGGGTCAGATTTATCTTTATTATTTTTTAGAATTAGAATGGTTTTGGATGTGTTCCAATGAATATCTGAGATATCATTAACTCTTATATGATTGTAAACTTTAAATAGAAAGGGAAGAACTACCAATTTGAAAGTTTTGAAAAATTCTGGAGTAAAACCATCAGGTCCCGGAGATTTACCCAATTTAAGATTATCTATTGAATCCGAGATTTCTTGTACCGATATAGGGGTAGAAAGTAGTTTTTGCTGATTATCATTAAGTTTAGGGAACTGCAAAGAGTCTAAAAAGAGTTTTGAGTGATTATCTTTAACAGAATTAGAAGAACCTGAATATAACTCAGTGTAAAGAGAGGTGAAAAGTTGAATAATCTCTTCATCAGTATTATATAATCTGTTATTATAAGATAAAGATGTAATATTTGGATTTCTGAAGTTAACTTTAATAATTCTCGCTAACAATTTAGATGGAACCTGGGCCCACTCTGAATATGAAGCAAGTAGCTTTTGTTCAGCTAAGGAGAGGTTATTTTGGTGAAGCAAAATTAAATCTTTCTGACAATCAAAAATTTGTTTTTCTAAAGTAGCATCATAGTTCAGACTAAGATGATTTTCCAACGAAGAAATTCTTGATTTTAAGAATTCCTCTTTCTTAAAGTATTGTTTTTTGAAAAAAGCAGCTTTACTAATAAATAAACCTTTTAATCTTGCTTTACATGCAGCCCATTGTATGTCATAAGGAATGTCTGATGATTCAAGACTATTCACCATTTCATTTAGGATTTCTGAAGCTTGTTTGCAAATATCTTCATTTGACAATAAGTTATTATTTAAGGTCCACTTATTAAACATAGTTTTATTTTTGATATTGGGTTTTATGTTCAATTTTAGTGAAATTCTTGAGTGATCCGAAAAGAATCTGGGTTCTGTAGTAAAGTCCACAATATATTTTGAAATATAATCTGAAATTAGAAAGAAGTCTAATCTGGACCACGAATGATAGCACTTAGAATAATAAGTATATATATCATTCTTGTTTATATTTTTAACAGTCGGAGGGGATCTATTAAATTATATTCTGTCATCAAATCATTTATAGCCAGAGTAGATTGAAGATTATAGGTGACAGTGGAGCGAACGATCAATTACAGGGTTTATAACTGCATTCCAGTCACCACCCACTATAATATGATGATCCTTATAGGATGCAAGAATATTGTAAATTTTAAAATGAACAAAGGTTGTGAATTACATGGGCCATATAGATTTAAAATTAATAAGGGTTTGTCCAAACCAGCAATAGAAGCGGTAAATAAGCACCACCTCCCCTCATCATCAAATTTCTCATCAATAATATTCCCAATGAATTTTTGTTTAATGATTATAGCTACACCTCTGGAGTTAGATGAGTCACCTGAAGCTATAATCTTTTTGATCCATTTTTTAACTCTTTATTCCAATCAATACGTGAAATATGGGTCTCTTGAATAAAACAAATGTTAGCCTGTGATTTAAAGATCATATGAAATAATAGTGACTTTTTCGCTTTATCTTGAATGCCTCTAACATTCCAAGAATCTAAAATTATGTCAACAGGCATATTCTACAAGTATAATCATTATTGATGCTATAAAAGTGAACTCAAGGTGCAAATCCAACACAACATTAAAAAGAAGAAGAAAAAATAAAAGAAAAACTGTCTTTAAGTATTCAAGCAAGTCATCAAATAACATTTGTTGAAAAAAGAAAAAAGTTTTTTAAGAACCATGAAATGTATAATAATAACCTTTATCCTAACCCTAGTGCCTACCCACCAATCCCCTGTGATAAAGGAAGAGCAGAAGAACATGAAAAAACATTGTAATTATAGATAATAATAACCTCAAGTTAGAATACAAATTACTCAAAGGAAGCCTAACATAACATAAAGTCCGAGTAATACTACTAAAAATATATACAAAATTAACTAATTTCAAGACGTCCAACATGCTTAATCCCTACTTCTAATACTAATCTAAAGCTCCTATCCTTAAATTGAAATTTATAGTGATTAAATGTATTTCCTCAAGTATTTCAAGAGAAAGAGAAACAAGTAAATAATAAATAAATCACACTCTGCTTAACTAGAACACTCTATCATAAGAAGTAATACAATTAAAACTGAAAGATATGTAAGATAACATATATAAGTATAACAAAACCAACTGGTAACATTATAATATAAGTAAATAAGCATAGCATTACTGAACTAAAGATAATAGTCATGCACTATCTACTGAACCTTCTTTAGTACTTTAGTGATAATTTCATTAATCAACATGACCATTAGTATGATAAAAGCACTAATACCTGTAGAATGAGTATTTAGTTATAGTTCAAATAAAGCAAAAACAACTACCAAGCAACCATATCTCAAAATGAAAAACAATTCAGTCTGGAGATGCATCTATTAACTAGATAATAATAGTCCAGGAACTATTCAAAATGAAATATTATAAGCTGTAAGGTTTTAACACTAGTTAATATACATGAATAAAGTATAATTATATTATTAAATAGTAACTTAAACAGCATCATATATATTGGACTGAATGTACAACAATGTGCATACATATAATTTTAAATCTATTTTTTGAATATTTTACTAATGACTCTGTTAGGTTATGTAGCCATACTATTCTTCTAAGCTATAGATGTAACATAACAAAACAGCATGAAAAGACAAGGCTTTTAAAGTAAACATTTTGAACATCTAGTTAAAACAGAAACAAGCACGCTAAATGCAGTAAATCTAAGGGATTAAATATATACCTGTAGATTCAGCTAATCATATTAAAGATAGTTATTTCAAACCTTTCAAATAAGTAAAGGCTTTCTTAAACATAAACTACTAATCATAAATATCACATCCAGCCTCTGAGAAGAGAGAGAGCAGAGAATAGAAAGAACATGAAACTTTCATATGAACAGGTATACTTTGTAACATTTGTCAAATTAAACACTTCAGTATAATATAAAATATTGTATGAAAAAATATTCTGAATAGGAAAATATGTTCATTTCTTTACACATCCTTTAGAATTTTAATATATAAAACTAACCTGTTCATTTGTTTCCAGAAACATTTTCACTCTGCTTTATGAAAGTAGCAGCTTGCTTTGAAGTCATGCAGACACACTAAAAGTCACTGAATATATTATGTGACATGAATCTGTTTAAATTTAAAAAGCAACCTTCATTTATGAAGAGAAAACACTTTAAATAATAGCCAGATCTATTAAAAAGTTAGTGCTATTGAATACTTGTTGAAAACAAGCAGACTTGTGTATTTGAAACTGTCCTTCTTTCCTCACAAATGATGACATCACCATCCATCTCAGAGAGACTGTAGTGTGCGCATGTTCATGCAGAGCATCAGCTGGAACTCTGAGGGGAAGATTTTCTTGCTAGAATGTTGAGATGGAATGTTTTTCCCTCCAAAAATCATTTAGCTTACACAGGAGGCTGTAACTCCAAAGCTTGTAGTAAAATTAACATATTATCTATTTACACAGCAAGCATATGTGAGAGAAAGTGAAAAAAGTAAATACAGGAATTTAAATGCTTCTATTAATCCACACAAATCTAACAAGCATATATCCTGTCACTGCACACTGTCATACCAAATCCATCATGTGTAAATTACATGACAAGTTCTTAAGGTAATATAATTATGTCACACCAGAATTACAAATCATGTAACACAAATACTGTCAGATTAAAGAAAAGAAAAGATCAAACCTTATTGTAGTTCTTTAACAGTAGAATATGAAGATACAGTGTCAGGAAGCTTTTTAAATGTTTTAAGAAAAATGTCTTTTGCATCTTTAGGATCTGAACATACAAATCTTTTGTCATTAGCTGTGAAAGACAAGGTATTAGGATATGCCATTCGAAATCTAATCCCTCTTTTTATCAAGTCAGCACAATAGGGGCTAGTTTTTGTCTATTTAATTTGATCTGTGCAGGAAGATCTTGGGAAAATGATAGTTTGTGAGACTTCCATATGAATTGTTTCTTTGTTTTAGCAGTTTCTAGGATCTGGAAAGTGTCTTGAAAGTTTAGTAACTTAGTATAAATTAACCTTGGTGTGGAAGAATCTTGCTTTGTACGCAGTGCTCTGTGTGCTCTCTCTACAATTATAGATTTTGAAGAAGCTTCACAATTTAACAGTGTTTCAAAGATATTTTTAGTCACAGATAACAAGTTTTTATTGTCATAAGATTCAGGTAAACCACGAATAATGATGTTATTTCTTCGACTCCTGGCTTCCAGATCCAATATTTTAGCTTGTAAATCTGAAACAGTTTTATCTCTAGATTTAAAGTCACTTTCCAATAAGTCTGTTTTAACCTCCAAAGCTAAGATTTTATTTTCAATAGTAACAATACTATCGTTTATTTGCTTTAAAGATTTACTAAAGTCTGTAAACTGTTCTGAAAAGTTTTGTATAGCACTTTGGATTGGTTTTAATGCTATTTTTAGTTCTTCTAAAAGGAAATTTGAGCCATTTAAATCTTTATTACTTACATTAAAAGTTTCTGTAGGTTGTCTAGATGATTTCAATCTTTTTGAACCTGAATCTTTTTCAGGAGAGAGCATTGAAGTATATTTGGCCTTTGTAGGCTGAGTCTCCATGGAGTCAGATTTTGTAGCCATGCCCAGAAATGGAATGCAGTTAGCAGGATACCAGGAACCAGGAACAGACTGGAGCAGTAGGAGTCCCAGCAGCAGAGAGACCAAGAATGTTCTGAGGTAAAATAAATCCCAGGATAATAATTCCAGAAGAAAAAATAATCCAAATGCGTAGAAAAAGATTTATAAAATCTTTTAGTATAAAAATTTGAGGAAAAAGGTTGATGTAAAGTTGTAAAAAAAAACAAAAGTTAAATAGCTGTGAGGAGCTCAGAGAGTAAGGACTAGACTAGTCGGCGGCCATCTTGGAATCATCGTATATGTGCTCATTTTGTTTAGTGTGGTACATGAAGAGAATAAGTAAAGAAGGTTATGGATAAGAAGGACGTTTGATAGATTGGGCACACAGAGATTTCTGCAGTTGGTATCAACTAGTATTATGGCTTAGAAGATGAGAAGCATAGAGTAGGACAGTCACCAGTGGATAACTTGAGAGCAGTAGATGATGGTGAGTGTATCACAAATTGGAAAACTGAAAAGGACATGTACAAAATGTGCAGAATTAGCTTGGGGAAATTTGCAGCTGTTAAGAAGGTAGGCAGTAGAATTAGTATTTTATTGACTGGAATTATACATAAAATATGGGAAGAGACAGTAAGGAACTAGGATTCTAGAGGTGTGAGTTCCATTAGAGATAGTTGCTGACAGTTGTAATGGTGTTTATATGAACTTTCAATACACAAAAGAAAAGTTTGGGCTGCTTATGGGGGACTGGTGTTTTGTACTTGTTAGTGCAGCAATGAACATGTTGAAGGAGATAGTAAAGAGAAATGGATAGAGGGGATGTCTTGTGGTTAAGTAGGACTTGTTGAGAGTCCAGAAGAGTAGAACCAAGCTACTTATTAGGACTTGTGGAGGAAAGAGTAGGAGGAATTAGGAGCAAAGACGTGGTGTTAAGGGGTTAGGAAAAGTGATCCTTGAAATTTTGAAGATTCCTGGGACCAAGCATGGACCACATTCCAGAGACTGATATTATCTACAGCATACCTCTCAACTGCTATGATTAGGTATAGCAATATGATTTTCACCTTCAGGGTAATGCTTGCCCCTACTAGATTTACTGAAGTTCCTCATAAAGGCAGAACTGTTTATGGGTACAGGCCTTATTAAATAACTAAATTTAGTCTATGTAAAGACTGCTTTTTCACTAAGTGTGTAGGGTTTGGTATATAAAGACTGTCTATTGTAAAAAATAAGGAAGTACTTCTCTTTCAGACTCACTGCTATTATCTTTAAATGCCAGTCTTAAGATTTTAATGCTCAGATGTTGAGAGGTATGAGCTAGAGAAATGTTTCGTTTGTAATACAGAATACTGCAATGATAATAGAAGGTGCGAAAAAGTAGAAAGGTGGTTGGTGAATGCTATTTGTTGGATGAGTGCAGAGGTGGATAGAAACAGTTTGTGAGTTGGTGAGAGATTTATGAAAGGATATATACATTTCTGGATGAAGGTATGTGGGAAACAGATGAAAGACATGAGGTTGTTCTTCCTGTATGGAACTGGTGGGATAAGTTCTTGTCATAATAGAGAAGAGAAGGTTGGAAAAAATGTTGTGTATTAAGTGATGGGGAAAAGTGGTAATGTGGGGAGTGTATTAAAGGAAGACGTGATATAGTAGGGATTGTAATATGAAACACTTAAGAAAATTACTGTTTTATTTCATAGGTTCATAGGTTTATAGGATGATACTAGGCTATTGGCCCAGAGACCCTTATAAGCCTAGCCAAGAATTTCACCCATGTTCCCTCAAAGTCAGCACCTATTTTCCCTGTCCAACATGGACACAGGTGGGATCCCAGGGGTGTATTTTCTGTTTCCCATCCAGTCGTCCAGGTTCCTCATAAAGAGGGCTAGAGAGGTACTCTGCTTGACATGGAGAGGGAGTTTATTCCACAGATGGGAGAGTCCTCGAGACACAAATCCACCAACAAGTTTTATAAATGTCACAGACCAGGTTAAGGCCTTGTGTGCGTGGTTGCTAAAGTGGAGTTTGTCTTACGGATATAATGTAAGTCACAAAGGAAGCAGAGTACAGCAGAAGTAAGAACAAAACTCCAAATTTAATTCCAAGAATGTGCACTTATAACATACGGATGAGTGCTTTCTCCATTACAGCTTCTTCAGATCCTTGTATAAAAGTCACAGTAAACCTCCCCTTATATAAGCAGCTCAATTAATCAATTAAAACAATTTAGACAATTAAAATCAATACTGGAGAATTTAAAGAACTCTCCCATATATAAACATGTTAATGTAAAGTAAGACAAAAATATATAAAACTTACATAGTGACCTAAAAACATATAAATAAACATTCTGATAAGTTAATGTTGATAAAATACATAATCAAGAACATATACAAATAAATGATAGTTCATTTTATGTGCCTGCATTGTCTCAGCTTAGGTTTTATAGAAGCTCTATCATTCAACCCATGCCCCCTATCAGCTTTCAAATGAATGATCCAGTCAGTCTCCTTAGATTCAGTAAGATTCATAGTATTACCACCCCTCTTATTCACAACAATTATCTCTAAGACCCGGAACAAGAAAGTATGATCATTGTCATTGATGATTATATGTTTTGTTAAGGCATTGTGTAAAGTGCCCTTTCTCATGTGGTAAATATGCTGTCTCATTCTATCCCTTAACGGTCGGTTAGTTTTACCAACATAGAAACTCGGACAAGTAGCTAAATACACCACATTAGGTGTCATACAATCTGCATCTGCCGTGATGGAGAAAATGGTGTGTAAATCCGGGTGTACAAACACCTCACTGCTATCAATAAATGAACAGAAGTTGCAGTGACCACAGGGTTTAGTGTGACCAGTGTTCTTCATAATCCTATCATGTCTGGGGTGACAAAGCACTCGCTTTAGGTTGCTCTTATTCCGAAATTGGAAACTTGGTGTTTCCCCCACAATGCGTTTCAAGTCATCATCAACCAGGAGAATATCCCAATGTTTGCTAATAATTTCCTTTAACTGATATTGATCAGAAGTATACAGAGTAGAAAATTTAATAGATCTATTTAACATATGATTTCCAACGGTTTGATCTTGGACCCTGGGTCCAAAGTATGGTGCACCTGAAGTGGTGCGTGACATGTATGCTTCCTCCATATATGGTATAATCTCATTATCCTTGTATCCCCGGGTCAGTAATCTATTTCTCAGATTGTCTAATTCTGAGATAAATCCCTGTTCAGTGGGATTCAATCTTGAGGCTCTAATGGCCTGTCCTTTCAATATATTCTTAAAAACAAATTGTGGGTGCATACTAGACCTTAATAACAAGGAATTGCAGTAACATGCCTTGCGATAGACCCCCATATTTATCATATCATCTGTTAATCTCTCAATATATAGGTCTAAAAAATCAATTCTATGTGTGGAATAGTTCATGGTAAAAGTAAGGAATGTAGTTAAATCATTCATAATGGATAGCATTGATTCCAGCTGTTCTGATGTTCCATTCCAAAGAACAAAAAGGTCATCAACAAACCTTCTGTAGAACACCACATGTTCACAGAAAAGTGCATTCTTAAATAAAACATGTTCCTCCCAATATGCAAGGAACATGGTGGCGTAGCTATTTGCACATGGAGTGCCCATAGCTACGCCATCACGCTGTTTATAGATCTGGTCTTGGAACATGAATAAGTTGTTCTCCAAGACCAGTTCTAGAAAATGAACTATGAGGTCTATCAATACTGCAGTGTAAGTACTGTGTGCTTTCAGATAATTTAACACATAATCAAGTCCTATATCATTAGGTATTACAGTAAATAGGGATTGAATGTCAAAAGTCACAAAAGTACAACTAGAGATTCTATCATGGTGTCCAATACATTCATACAGATCAATCAAAAATTGCTTGGAATCCTTCAAGACTGTAACATTGTCATTCAATACATATCTCAGATGTTTCTCCACAAAAACTGAAAGGTGTTCAGTTACCCAACCACGGCCAGAAACTATGGGTCTCATGGGTGGGTTCTTCATATTTTTGTGTACCTTGGGGAGACCTTGTATAATCGGTATAGTGGGTGTATAAATCATAAGGTATCCATATAACTCCTTATTTATTAAATTACTTCTAAGAATGTCATAAAGCGTGTCATGAATATATCTGACTACAGAGTGAACCTGTTCCATGGAAGTAGGTTCATAGAACCTGTCCTGTAACATGGAGGACATAGCCTCCGTATAAAATGACATATCCAATACTACAACTTTCCCACCTTTATCAGCTGGTCTAATTATAATGGTAGGATCATTCTGCAATTTCCTCAGACACTGACGTTCCCGAAAGCTCAAGTTATCCCGCCTCTTCTGTTTTTGGGGCCCCAGTTGAGTATTATAGTAACTATACAATTCCTCCTCTGTTAACTTAAGGAATGCTTCAACTAATGGGTGGTGAGTTGGTACAAAATCACTTAAATTCTTAAAAGCAAACTTCCTGCTCTGTGCTGATTCTTTCTCAGAATCATTATAAATTAATCTAAGCATTACATTCCTACAAAAAAGTTTTAAGTCCACTATTGTATCAGTCAATTTGCTCTGGCTTTTAGGAATAAAATTCAAACCTTTGTTTAATAAACTGGTATCATCATCTGTTAGAGTAATGTGGGACAAATTATAAATTAATGCTTGTTGTTCCACATTCTCTTTAAAGTCTGATGGGGCATAAAATCCCCTGATAATTTCCTCTTCTGTCTGCCCCTGCTCATGGAGCGAGGTCTGCGAGGACCTTTCTCCATGTGCACTGGCAGAGGAAAAGTCAAATCCAAACTTGAGAGCTTGCTGGAATCAGTCAAAGTAGTAGTTTTCTTAGGTTTAACAACAGGCTCTGATCCTTCTTTTGTAGAAAGAGGTCTATTCTTAACCACATGTACTTCAGGATATAAGTTGTTTCTAGTACATGTACTGGGATGTACAATATGAATAACATCCACAGAGTCCTTGCAATTGTCTGTGGTAGTCCCAGCGACAGGTGGTATTTCTTCCAAAATACATGCATCATTACTGATGGTGACCCCCCCCAGTACAAACTTGGGCAGAGTCCATCTCCACAGGAGTAATGCTGTTATGTCCATTCAATTCAACACCCACATTCATGTCGTTTGTTACACTATTGCTTGTAACATTGTTGATAAAATTAAAGTGTGTAGATTCCTTTACTTTCCTAGGAGGCATGGGGGTAGAAGGATCCCTATGCATCTGAAACATTGTAGAGGAATCCTGCCCTGTTCTGGGCCATAAGAATACATTGCCCAATTTAAAATCATTAATATCCCTGGTGGCTTTGTGTTTTTTCTGCTGTAAAAGTTTTCTTTCATACGCTAGCACACAATCTAGCAAGTTCTCAAACAATGGTGCAACCACCTTATCCGAAAAGTTACTAAACAGCTCCTGCTGTTTGCGCTTGATATTATCTATTAACCTAACCTCCTCAGGGAGGAAAAAGTCAATTAGTAGTTGCAAATACTTGCGACTCACCTTAATGTTCAGGCATTGCCATTTCGCGAGTAAATCTGGATGTTCCTTGCCTTGATTTGGCATATTAAGAACCCTTAAACCTCGCGGAATAATATGTTGTTCGAGGCAGAACTGGAAGTGTATCCGCTGTGTTTGTAAGCGTTTGAGCCTCATGAAATCCTTCTCCATGCTATCCAAAACTGCATGTAGTCTTTCCGAATTCAAGGTCGGCATCATGGCATCACCGGAGGTCGGCGTAGACTCAAAAAACAGAGATGCACTGACAGTTTCTTTTAAATACTGTTGGAAGCGCGCCTGCAATGCTCCAGTCCCATGGTCTTCACTTCTCGGGACATAATCCAGTTCAAGATTCGCCATTACCCAAGAAAAGAGTCTTACTCTTGCTGGCAAGTAGAAAAAATGTACTGAATAAAAAATAAAGTAAAGTAAAATCCACTGCTCAGCAAGCAAACGCTGTAGTTTCGTGAGGTAGATATAATGTAAGTCACAAAGGAAGTGGAGTACAGCAGAAGTAAGAACAAAACTCCAGATTTAATTCCAAGAATGTGCACTTATAACATACGGATGAGCGCTTTCACCATTACAGCTTCTTCAGATCCTTGTATAAAAGTCACAGTAAACCTCCCCTTATATAAGCAGCTCAATTAATCAATTAAAGCAATTTAGACAATTAGAAGCAATACTGGAGAATTTAAAGAACTCTCCCATATATAAACATGTTAATGTAAAGTAAGACAAAAATATATAAGACTTACATAGTGACCTAAAAACATATAAATAAACATTCTGATAAGTTAATGTTGATAAAATACATAATCAAGAACATATACAAATAAATGATAGTTTCTATGTTGGTAAAACTAACCTGCCGTTAAGGGATAGAATGAGAGAGCATATTTACCACATGAGAAAGGGCACTTTACACAATGCCTTAGCAAAACATATAATCACCAATGACAATGATCATACTTTCTTGTTCCGGGTCTTAGAGATAATTGTTGTGAATAAGAGGGGTGGTAATACTATGAATCTTACTGAATCTAAGGAGACTGACTGGATCATTCGTTTGAAAGCTGATAGGGGGCATGGGTTGAATGATAGAGCTTCTATAAAACCTAAGCTGAGACAACGCAGGCACATAAAATGAACTATCATTTATTTGTATATGTTCTTGATTATGTATTTTATCAACATTAACTTATCAGAATGTTTATTTATATGTTTTTAGGTCACTATGTAAGTTTTATATATTTTTGTCTTACTTTACATTAACATGTTTATATATGGGAGAGTTCTTTAAATTCTCCAGTATTGCTTTTAATTGTCTAAATTGTTTTAATTGATTAATTGAGCTGCTTATATAAGGGGAGGTTTACTGTGACTTTTATACAAGGATCTGAAGAAGCTGTAATGGTGAAAGCGCTCATCCGTATGTTATAAGTGCACATTCTTGGAATTAAATTTGGAGTTTTGTTCTTACTTCTGCTGTACTCCACTTCCTTTGTGACTTACATTATATCTACCTCACCGAACTACAGCGTTTGCTTGCTGAGCAGTGGATTTTACTTTACTTTATGTCTTACGGATATGTGCCAACTCCATGAAGACTGGGTCTGAGATGGCCTTGTATGCCAGTACTTTTCACCTCTGAGCAGTCTGTATGAGACTGAACAGAGGGATAGGGCTTTTAGCCTATCTGTGTAGGATAGGTGTTTGAGACCCTAGATTTTCCTGGTCAGAAACCTCTGTGGTCTCTCCAACTGCTGCATCTGCTTGGCAAGGTACATGCTGAAGGGGGAATTGTACTCGATAATGGGTCTGATAAGGGATGAGTATAGGGATGTTATGATCTCCTTGTTCCTGGATGGAATGCCATTATTTATGAGGTGGGCAATATAGATAGTCTTCCATACAACGGAGGCAATGTGGTGGTCAAAACTGGGATTGCTATCAACCTGGGTGCCCAAGTCCCTCACAACTAATTGCGTGCTTAGTATGTTGTTATTAATGTGATAATTAGTGGGGATGACATTTTCCCCAAAGGGGATAATGATGCATTGCTTGGCATTTAGTTTGAGCCATGCTTCTTAGTTTGGGTAAGGCCCTCTTGGAGGATGTTCACATCACTAGGGGAATTTAAGACATCGCCTAGCTTGCAGTCATCTGCAGACTTGGTCAGCTGCATACCACTGGCTTTGGCTTGCACCTCATAGAAGTATATCCCAAACAGTAGAGGCCCCAAGACCAATCCTTGGGGTTCACTGCTCATTACAGGTCTACTACTAGAGGTGGTTTCCCCCTACTTTGACTATGTGGGTTCTATCATTGCACCAGTTAGCTACCTATCTGGTAACATACAGGTTGATGCCTAGCTGGGAGAGTTTATCTATTATGCCTGAGTGGAGAACAGTGTCAAAGGCTTTGGCTAGACCAGGTAGGTGGAGTGCACTGTCTACCCCTCATCCATGGTTTTGGTGACTGTTTCAAAGAAGTTTCCCAAGTTTAACAGGCATGATCTCCCTTTGACAAAACCAAAATGTCTGGGGTCAAGCATTTGGAGGTTGCCAATGCCCTTGTTTATAAGATCCATGATAATGCATTCCAAGGCCTTGGAGATCAGGCTATTAGGTTAATGGGCCTATAATTGCCTAGGTCAGTGGGCACTCCACCTTGGTGTAGAGGGATGACAGAGGCTGTTCTCCATTCAGCTGGGATGAAGCCGTTGCTCAGGCTTTGGTTGAATAGGGTGTCTAATGGAGCTGAGAAAGAGAAGAAGGGGATGCAGATGTAATGTTTCTTGGATGGGGAAAGTAGTGTAAGAAAATAAGGCAGGCAAGGGAGTGAGTGAAAGTAAAGCAGTGCCATGTGTGTTATTGGAGGAGGGGGCTATGAACAGGAGACTCATGTATGACTATGACATGGACTCAGGTTGTCAACCAGCTAATAATCTTATGAGACTCTGTTATGACTGTGACTGTAACTGGAATTATTTTAACTTGGGCCAAGCTTGTTCACTAGCTAATAAGCTTATAATATGACCAAGTTAATATTGTAACCTACAAATAAATCACTACATTCAAAGTCCTGAAACACAAGAGTGTCTACTATAGCCTAAATAGTCTGTGTCTTTGCCAATATATGCACACAAAGTAATTGCAGAAAGGCAAAATGTCCAAATAAAAGAGTCATCTCTGATTTTAAGCAAAAAGTAATTGGTGAAAAACAACATATATTAATACCCAGACCAGATGAAAATAGCAGATCCAAAAACATTTTTCTCCAAACATCCACATTAGTTCCAACATTTATTTGTCCAAGATTGTTCATGTGGAGCTCCACCACATGTGATATAGTCTAGAATTACACTGGGATGCACTGAAGTACTTGTGGTGAATGAAACTGGGAATACATAGTTCACTGGTGTTATTCTCAATCTCTTATAGGTTTTAGAATTGCACCTTTCCTATTTTTAGACTTCTGTTTGCCTGCATTCTTATTGTATCTACCAGCCTTATGGTTACTTGACAGAGAGCTGTGATTCTGCCTATTTATTCCTTAACCAGTCAGAGTCAAATGAAGTGCAGCCCTCATCCAGGAAGCTGTCAAAATATTTTCTGTTCTGTACCTAATGCCTACTGCTAATGCCCACAGATGATAAAAGGCTTAATGCACAGTGGTCATAGCAAAAATGTGTCACCTACTTCTGCAGCTGCCATAACGTCTCACAAATTTCTGACCCCTTCTAACTGTTTGAATTAGCATTTCTATAACTTTATTTGCAATGTATGATTGCACATACTTTATACTAACACTGCTGACTTCTTGCAACTTGTTTTTGACTATACTATTTCTTTTTATTTCAGCTGAGCCATTTTTTCTTACTTTATCTATTTAGTATTTTTATTTACTTATTTACTATCACAGTGCTTGGGTTCAAGCACTTAAATGAACTTGAATGTCCAAGAAAGTTAGCCCCAGTATCCACCCTGAAGGTGTTGAACAGACATTGGGCAGGATTCAAGAAGCCTCCGTGTAAGAGATACATGGCTTACACGGAGGCTGCAGTTAAACGGTGTGACATCAGCATGTCATGCATATGCATGAGGGCATGCTGAATCACACTGAAGGCTAACACGGTCCATGGAAGACAGTAGGGGGCGTGTCCGTAAGCCGAGCCCTGCAAGCGGACAAGCCCCCAGAAGAGTAAAACTGCCCAATGAAAACACCCATGACAGAGGCCATGGAAATGTGAATAAACAACAACACATGCCCCCACAGACTATGAACATAAAATATATAAATGAACATGTTATATATTTTTTTTAAATCGTAAAGATGTTTGCCCGTGAGTGCACTCGTTTGCGTGGGCGTGCCCGTAGCTTAGCCACAGTTAGCAGTCAGTGGAAAAGGATATAAGAACTAAATATGCAAAGTAAGCCAAGAAGCAGTAGCGTAGCAGTAGAGATGTCGGCTGAAGAGCAGGCAGTCATGGTTCGAGCCCCCACAACACCAATTTCTATTTTTAGTAAAATAAGCACGAAACAAGTCCCTGACAAACATGTACACATATAAAATCATAGTTCATGTAAAATGTAATGAAATAGTCCATTTATTTTGAAGAAATGTGAGATAACAAAATAACAAAAATGCCAGATGTGCCTATAGCTGAGCTACAGTTTAACAAGGTGAGTGCATCTGCCCGTAGGTGAGCAGTGGTTTAACAGGTGCAAAATGAGTGCCCGTAGGTGAGCAGTGGTTCAACAGGTGCAAAATGAGTGCCCGTAGGTGAGCAGTGGTTTAACACGCTGAAACTGTGTGCCCTTAGCTGAGCTGAGCCTAATATGCGTGCTGACACCCAAATGACAAGTAAACCAGCGTAACCCGTTTGCGCAGAGCTGCGTGCCGTGCCAACAAGCTAACCGACGGGCAACATTGAGCAAGCCGTATCAAAACTGCCTTTACACAGACACACCCCTCAGCCTGTCTAGACAGTCATAAAAAATAAAAAGCAGTGGCCAGGCTCAAACCCAGGATACTATGCACCATAGTCAAGGTACTGAACCACTAAGCCATGACAGCAGTACCTATAAATGCAGTAATAGCAAATATAAAGGAATGAATACAAAGTGGAGCATGACAAAGCAGGTTTTGTGAAGTTGATACAATTCCAAAATGGCCAATCACAGATATGTGCGGGAAAAACGGCATATATAAGCCCCATAGGTGGGAATACACAGCATAAACGTTTGTGGAACTGACTTGCAGCCAGAATGTCAGGAGTAGGTGAGGGTACTTGCTTTCGAGCACAGAGGTGGGGCATTGAGGAGTCCAGATACATGGTCTGGCTCCTAGTCCACAATCATGAGGCCCAACTCATGCAGGGCCAGGTACTGTGGGGAGCATATAGGGCTGAGGCATGGGACCGGTTGGCTCATGATCTCACCAGTGCCACAGGGATTCCAAGGACTGGTGAGCAGGTTCACCACCACCATGCGGACCTGAACAGATGCAAGCAGGACCAATTGAACCTTTGGATCCAGGAGGCCCGGCAAATGCCCAATGCCCCACTACTGAGTAAGTTACATTTAATTATGTATGTAAGAAATTAAACTAGCTAATATTATGGAGATGTGTATTCCAATATTACTTCATTTATATTACAGCTGCAGGTGTCCATTCTGTGAACCGCAGAGCCTACGGCGATAGGCTGGTGTGGTTGCGCCACCAGGCAGGTCAGTAATCCTCTCCCAGTAACTGTAAAGAAATATAAAAGTATGACAGTTAGCAAAAGAGTGCAGTGTAGTCACTAAGTAATAGAATGTGCAAGTAACAGTGTAAGAGTGTTTGCAAGTATTGCTTGATTACAAAAGTGTGTTGCAGTCTGTAATCCAAACAGAAAAATGAAAATGTCTGAAATAAAGTCTGAAATAAAGATGCCCCACCTGTAATATAATAGTACACAACCTGCAGCAGGCTGAAAAGTACAGCTGCAGAAGATGAGCAAATCACATGTGTGAAATATACCCTGTTGAAATACTGAAACATGACAGAAGTGAGACTGCTGGAAAGGATTGTAATAACTACAGGTAAAACATGTCAATAAAGCCTAGAAGTAAGTACCATCCTGAATAGTAAAATGAAAACAAGTGAGAGAGTGTGAGAAAGAGTTATGAATCCACCAATAAAGTAGTAATAACCCCTGAATAAAGTATACTGCAGTCAGTACAGAATGAAATGAATGTGAGAAGCAAAACCAAACAGCAAAATCTGTTCAAAGTGTTGCTGCAGCTGGAATGTGTATCCCAAAATCTGGATATGTTGCTCTCAGTCTGCAATATGCAGATAGTATGATTGTCTGACATACCAAACATTCACATTTGTCTATAGCTATATAAAGCAAATGCAGCAGGATGATGTAGCTGAACAAAGCCAGATATGAATGTGTATGAAGAACAATAAAATGTATATTGATGTAGCAGTAACAGTCCTATCACCAAATTGAAGTAGTTATCATATAGGAAACTGTAGTTAGAACAGTAATGTGTATATATGTGCAGCTATTAGAAATGTACAGCATATGTATTGGTATTCGAAGGTGTTAATATTATTTTCTTCACCCCACCCTATAACCACATATAACCCATTCCACGTGAAAATGGTATGTGCAGTCACAATTAACACCCCTGGACATTTGCCCTGTCGGGTCATAAATATTTGCATGTCCGTTGATGCATCTGCCCTGGTCATACATCCAAACCTGATGGCCTGTTGCCATCAATCAACCCTGCATGTTGTTGGACTGTGTATTGCTGTTCAAATTATGCATGTGTTATGCTCGCTGTTCAATGGTGTGAATATCTGGGTGTTTGGTTAATAGGAATACTAATGCATGCTGTTACAACTAATTGCGAATGGTATTATATGTTACTAACCCAAACTGTCATGACATAATGCAAAACATAGGATGACAGGGAAGGCGGGTTCCAGCGGACCCACCTCTCCCACCTCAGCTGGCAAGTGCACCTGGCACTAGTGCCCAGTCTGGACCCTCCTCCGGTGGTCCTATGCCACCTGTGGGTGGATGCGCTGCAGGGGATGGGGCTTGTCCCCCCTCTGCAAGTGTGGCCGGAGGAGAACCACCACTCACCCTCCGTAGCGTCCGGACTGTGGTGCGTAGGGAGATCCAGGAATCTGTTCTTGGGCCCCTACGCCAGCTTGAGGCACAGGTGGCACAACTAACGGACATGCCTGTTGCCCTGCCTACACAGCCCCCAGCACAGCCCTGTCCTGGGCAGTGAAGGTACAGTGGCAACTGCCCATGGGTGGGGATATCAGTTCCACTGTTGCCATCTGTGGGCTCATGGGCTCTGGATATCCAAACATCCATCCCCGTCAATTGTGTAACCTCCCCACATGTGTCATACACCGCCCCTGTATGCGTCTTGTTTGTCTTGTCTGTTGACCTACCCAACCTACCTCTCCAGCTATACTGACTTCCTTCACCTGACATACCACTCTCACCTGAAAAAAAAAAAAAAAAGGGCACTCTGTACCCACAAAAAAATTATGCCCCATACATAGCTGCCCATTCTGCACACATGTCTGCTGGACATGGAAACTATTAATTGCAACTGGCTGTACAACAAGTATTATTGTTGTCCTGACACCTCTCCCAGGGGTGGAAGGTTTCAAATGTCACACCAAATTAAATACATATGCACAGCTGTTGCTGATGAAGAAATGGGCAGCTATGGACATTACCTACATCCCTCCTGCAAATCCCAAGCTTGTTTCCCTACTGTCTTACCCTCTTTGTGACCCCTTTTTCACCACTTTCCTGTCACCCCATTTTCATTTCTTTCAAAGAAAATAGCGCGGGTGTGCGCCAGAGTAAGCACTGTTAAGCGGTTGTAAGCGGGTGTGCGCAGAGCTGAACGCCAGTGCGCATGCAGGAGCGCCGCGCAAACCAGCGCTAACCCAGTTACAACTGCTTAAAAGTGCCTTAGTCACTCTGATTGACAGGTCCTGTAGTCAGTTCAAAAGCAAAATAAAATACCACTGTCAGTCCTGAACCCAGGACCTTGGAAACAGTAGTCTGCATGACCTACCACTAAGCCATGACTCTTATACAAGATCATTGTGCTAAAATAAATATATCATGTAATAGTAGGAATGAATGTAAAGGGAATATAGGATGTGTTGTACACAAAGCATGTCATTTAGAATTACTGTCAAAACTAGTGGATTTCCATAATAGTAGTGTGTGAACAGAAACAGCCATGCTAGTTGGTAGCGCTAGTAGGTAATAATGTCAGTTAATGTACATATATAAATGTATGTATATTTACATATATATATATATATATATATATATATATATATATATATATATATATATATATATAGTTGTAGGTGTCATTGTGTATACACACTTACTACAGGAAACAGGAGAGAGGAATGGAGAAATGTGAATACACAACATAGCCTGAATCATGAGAGAGATGCTAACCTTTACACTCACAGAACAGTGTCCACAGCATACCAGCATGGTCCCCACCCTTACAATCTGAAAGGGCAACGCCTATCTCACATACCCTTTTATAGCACTGTCCTGAAATTACAGTGAGAACTGCAATCAGTACACAACTGGCTGCATGCAATTAGCAAATGCTGGCTTTCAATTGGTGCAGAGGCCATCACATGGACTTATACAGATACCTACAAAAGCATCCTGTACTCACACTCCACACATGCAATACATTCATTGCACTGTCTGGAGGCAGACAGAGAGAGAGAGAGAGAGAGAGAGAGAGAGAGAGACAGACAGAGACAGAGACAGAGACAGAGAGTGAGAGAAAAAAAAAAAACAACACACGGTACACACACTGAGTCTAAGCTGTCAGCAGTGACAGTAGCAAGCCGTGCCAGCAGCAGCAGGAAGCAGTAGTAGTGGTAATGCAACCAGCTGCAACAAACACAGGTAATGTAAAGTAGCAGGTTAATAGTCTGCATACTGTGAACCCCCCAAATGTGTCATAGGTCTGTATCTATAGGTATGTCCATGTGATATGTTGTGTGCACGTAGTTCCACCAAAAGGGGATGACTATACATTACATGTCAGTCAGTGTTAGGTCATGATCCTGGCAGCAGTTTTCTGTTGCAGTGAGGCCCGTCTGTAGGATGTGTGTGTCAGCTGGTGTAACGACTATGGCGCTTAGTTAGCAGTCATCTGGGAAGTTTGTCATCCACAACCTGCACATGTTCGCTTTTACATCTGAGAAATAAATGCCAAACAAGAGGGGTCCTAGGACAGAGGCCTGTGGGATACCACATGTGACTGGCATTGAGTCTGACATGGCCCCTACAATATCGATATTATGGATTCTGTATGTCAACCAGTGTGCAACCCATCATGTGACATATGTAGTAACATGTAAGCTAATGAGCTTGTCTATGATGCCTGAGTGGAGTACTATGTTGAAGGCCTTAGGCAAGTCCAGGTAGGCTGTATGGATTGTGTTGCCCTCATCAATGGCTGTAGTGACTGTTTTGAAAGGTCAACCAGGTTCAAAAGGCAGGATCAGCTCATCACAAAGGTAAACTGGCCAGGAACAAGTGTCTGCAGGTACCCAATATCATTGTATATGCGTCCTATACTGAATAATTCCATAGCTTAGCAGACCAGGCCGGTTAAGCTTATGGTGCGGTAGTTCCCAGGGTCAGTAGAGGTGCCTCCTTAGTGGAGTGGGACCACTGTTGCTGTATGCCAGTGTTCAGGTACATATCCTGTAGTACGGCCAAGGTTAAATATCAGTCTTATATGCGGTTGTATGTCCTCTTGGAGTTCACATAGCACACATCCAGGGATGCCATCAGGTCACAGTGATGCTGTGTGTTCTGCTATGCTGAGGGCGGCCCTCACCTGGACATGTGAGATGATAGGGAGGTTACATTCAGCTGTGATAAGTATTTCTACTTGTGGGGGAGAAGGAGGGGGGATACTTGCACCGAACCTGTCTGCAAGAATGTTGCCAATATCTGTGTGTTCGGTGAATGTTAAGTAGGTGTGTATTAACTCAGAGCATATCTGAGGCGTTTGGTCCATATGTGTAACATAACTGAAGAAGGCCTTGTGGTTATCTATAGTGTTCGTGGCCATTTCCCTCCCAGAGTAGGCCGTGGATGTTATGAGAGACCGTAGCTTATTACCAGTGCTGACCACAGATGCCTTCCCTTAATGTGAATCTGCTCTGTCCTGCAGTAGCCTCCTTCTATTGTTATACAATCTGCCTTTGACTGGGGTCCACCGGACAGGATGCCTAACCTTTGTGCATAGGGTCTGGGTTAGAAATGTGTGTGCATGTTCCATGCAATCTTTGGGATGTCCATGGGAAGCATTCACAAAGGGGTCAGCAGTGTGGGTTGTGGCTTCCACTGGCCCAGTGGGCTGCATGGATACCATCTCAGTCCTAACAAGTGAATAACTGTCTAATCACATACATATCAAAGTAATCTACTGTGCTGGTGGGATATGTATATCCAGGCCGAGTAACTTGTGTCTAGATCACACTAGTGGATGGCGTTCCACATGCAGTACCTTGGTATGAACCCCCAGAGTGAGGTTGTGCATTGGACCTGTCGCAGTGTGCTGACCGATGGGGCATGCTACTATGTTGTATGGAATGTGGCAGGTATTGTTGCACAGGTGTTGGCTGAGCACTGATATCTGGCCATGTACTTGTGTATCCACCAAGAGACACACACATGCTACATATGGGAGTAGAAGTATATCACTACAGTTGAGTATCATGAATAGTATGTGTGCCATATATTGCTGACATAGTCTTCTGATATCCTGTTTGTGTTTTCTTCCAGGGAGATGGTGCGTCAGCATAATCCCACCTACTCTGCAGCAGAAGATGAGGAGATACACCAGAGCCTGGTGCGGGATTATGACATACTGTTTTCCCGCACCAGCCAGAATCAACAGGAGAGGGCTGCACTGTGGCAAGACCTTGTCCGTAGGGTAAATGACAATGGCACGCATAATAGGACATATGAGCAGGTACGACATCACTGCAGTGATTTAATCAGAAATGTCCATCAGCATGCGTTGGATATCCACAGGCAACAGGTTGCCACAGGAGGTGGGGTGGCCACACACCCCCCCCTCACCAGACTGGAGGGGCTACTCCTAAGTGTTGTGGCTCCAGCCCCAGAACAGCAACAGCAATACACCTGCATCATGATGGAGGCTGGATCCACACAGCAGCACGGCATGGAGCGTGCAGGTAATATGCCATATGTACACTTGACTGTTCTGTACACTGTTAGTTTATGCACGTGTAAGGTGTGTCCATGGTATGTAGCTGTCAACATAGTATGTAATTGTGCAGGTGTGATATTGGCAATATCAGCAGCTGATGTGTGAAAGGCAACTGGTGTACTACTGCACTGTATCATATGCAGTATAATGGCACAGTTGTGCCCACTGACATTAATCTCCTCATTTCTGCAGGTCCCTCCAGTGTTACAGCAAGGCAGGCCATCCATGCTGGTGAGTGTGTTTAACAATACCTATAATAGTCCTGATAGTGCTAGTAATACTAGTGTAACTCAGTAGTGCTCTGTGTGTATACTGCGGGGTGTGCATGTGTGCATGTGTGCCTGTGTCCATGTGTGCATGTGTGCATGTGTGCCTGTGTCCATGTGTGCATGTGTGCATGTGTGCATGTGTGTATGTGTACACATGTCCACATGTGCATGTGTCCACATGTGCATGTGTGCATGTGTGCATGTGTGCATGTGTGCCTGTGTCCATGTGTGCATGTGTGCATGTGTGCATGTGTCCACGTGTGCATGTGTGCATGTGTGCATAAGTGCATCACTGGTAACATTGTGTGGACACTGTAAACTGTGTTTCCTGTCTTCCTCCCACAGGTTCTGGTGCTGCTCTGGTGTCCTGCAGCAGGGAACCTGAATCTGGTGCCACAGGTACTGGTAATGATGATATCTGTGTAATGGCACAGGAAGGTGTGTCAGGGTCCGCCATTGGTCAGCCAATTGACAGTACACAGCTGTCAACCCCATCATTGCGCACAGTCATCCTGCCAGTACATCCTATGTCACCATTGTCCCTAGGTGATGGACAGGATACAGTGGGCATTAACCAGGGTAATGTGGTATCTGTGGCACATGCTTCCCCACACAGCAGCCATGGGCAAGGTTCTGCGATGGTACCACACAGACAGTTGCCCATGGGTTCTCGTGGGAGCATCCGTGGGCATACTGCCTCTGGCAGACGTGCCCAAAGAGGTCTGTCTACCTCAGCTATGTTTTGGGCTGTCATGCAGGCATAGTCGCATATGGAAAAGTACACCAGACAGGGTCTGAGGGAGCTGAGAGCATGTCGCACAGCCATGACTGACAGTATGCGTGACATCGCGGATGCTATCCGTAATTTCACCGATGTCATTGACAGACGTTGTGGGGACATATTACAGCAGTTCCACAACCACATGTCCATGAGCCAGGGCAATGGTGGGTGGTTGCGGCGTCGACGTGGCCGTATGCCAGCAACAGCAGCAGCTGGCAGTTGGCGTGGACGACAACAGGCCCGCACACGCCCCCATAGTGCCAGCAGCAGCCCCAGCAATGCTGGGTCTGTGCTGTCATCGGAATGCCCCAGGAGACCACGTGCACGTGGCTCTGGACAGTCCCAACAGGGACCTGTGTCCAGTCAACACACTCCCGCTTCTGATAACAGTACCCAGTCTGGCTTAGTACCGGATACAGTCCGTAGCACCCCTGCCAGGCACAGGTACTGTGTCTGTGCCCACAGACACTGATCTGTATGACCTGCCAGGTGCAGTCTGTGGCTATCCACAAACCCCTGTATATGGCGGCCATGAGGTGGAACTGTGTGCGTGCATACACACATGAGAAATGTTAACACCTAGGGCTACCACATACATGCACACACTGCACCAACAGTGCCCCACCCTGTACTGCTGTCCCTCACCAACACACATACACACACATGTCAATTGGTGGTATCAGTGGCAGACTCAGGCATACCTAATTCACACCCTGTGCATATGATGAAACTGTGCCACCTCCTGCAATCTCCAACATCAGTGCAGGAACAGGTAAACACGTTGCTGATGCACAGGGTGACTACATAGAAGTGTATTAGTAGCATCATGTTGGTAACAGTACAGTGTGCTGATATAACTGTGTGTATATCATAGCATGCCTGATGCAGTAACCGTATGACTGTCCTGAATTGTTATCTGCACCCATAGTACATACCAAAGTGTAACAGCTGCACATTATTACATACCGGTGGTAAGGATGTCAACAGATAGCCACATACATGGGTAGCACAGGGGGGAAGCTAATGCAAGTAGTGATACGCAATGATGGACATGTACAGTAATGGTGGCAAGTTGCCCACAGCTACTATGCACTGTGGATGTTTGCGCATGTTGATATGTGTGCAGTACCAATGTAATCCAAATCACAATTAACTATGACATAATATCAGTTCTACCATGGGCATCTGCGCAGTGCATTCCTGGGTACATGTTGATAGTGCCTACATATTTGCACTGTTACCTACTGCATACTGTAGCTTTGTTTGCATGCATGTTCGCTTGGGGTTCCCTGGAACACTGCTTCCACCTGCAATGCAGAGTTACAGTGCTTCTGTGGACTCCTAGTGACATCTGCATAGCGTACGATACGTATGTCAAGTTTACACATGAGAGAACGTCACTGTCTGTCCTGTTCGCATGTACGTTGCCTGTGACATATTGCACATGTCTTACCTGGCATTTACCCACGTGTGCAGTCATATATGCCAGTGCTATGAAATCAGTAGCAGTACACCCACACATACACACCTTCAGTATGTTGTTCCCCATTGGCCCTATGTGTTGGTAATCACCATGGCAATCACACTACTAGGGTAGCATGTGCAAAGGTAACCTGTGAATCACCTCTATGGTCCAGTTGTGGTTTATGTGAGTCATGTGGCAATGTCACAGCTGCCACATGTATGCAGTCAACCATCACCCCTGGCCAGGAATGTACAACACATGTGTGGGATGCCACCACATAGCCAATCTGGGGACAGAGCACTCTGAACCCAGTAATGCCATACCCTGTCAGGTGGCATGACATACTACAGTGACTACAATACCAGTCAGACATAGACCCGCACTGACAGCAATCTGAACACACTGGGGCATACTTGGAGACTCAGAATAGCATCCTGCCTGAGCATCACACACCTCCGCAGCTGGCACACAGGCATACTTTACATCAGAACAGAGCACATGCCACACATGGCACAGACATCCCGTGTGCCACACACTCACAGCCTGTAGGGCTACACAACACACCTGCTACAGATGTGTCAGGTACCTCTCTTGGCCGCTGCAGTGGGGTCCCGCTCAACAGGCTGTACATGGTGAAGGTCACAGTGATATGCCTGTGGGGCACTATGGTCCACCACAAAACACATGCATACAGGTCAGTCAGAGGCATGGACACATATGACTCAGTCATTGACCATGCCACTATGGATGACCTAAGACATACCTCCCTGGACTACATGATAGGGAACATAGAAGGGATCTCTCAGCATGTGGCATGGGCCAGTATGAGCCTGATCTTGGTTGCCATCATACCCTCACCAGGTATGCTACCACTATATGTAGGAAGGGTGTTCTATGTCTACATTCTGCTCAATCTCCAATGTCATTCATAGGGTATCCACTGGCTGTCAATGTGTGCTTACATGCTAGGGAAGCCACAATGATTTGCGAGGGGCAGCTTGCACGTGACACCCATGGGCCAATGTATATTGGCGAAGCCCCTTGATACACACATACTGCCTTATGCTGCAGGACACAGATTACATAGCCACCTCTATGGGTATCACACAGGATAGGACACTAACAGTGATGCTACACAACACCAGCAGTGTACACCGCAAGATGCATGCACTGGACACTGTCCTCAGCATGGTGAACTGCAATGTCTGTGCAGTACCAGAGTCCTGATTCATGGCTCACAGGTGCAACCCATCACTGCCAGGTTATACCTCATACCATGCCTGTCGTCCCCTACACATGTAACACACATGGACAGGGGGGTGGTATCCCAAGGCACCACAGATACACACACCTCCAGGTTGTTGGCACAGCACAAAGCATCAGGGCCTATTCATGTGCAGCTAACAGTGTGTCGGACTGCCTTCTGTTTCTTAGCCTGGCACACACAACCCTCCCATACATAGGAAACCCACCTATCCTCTATAACAACACTGGCAATATGACAGTCTCAAGAACTGTCTTTATATGGCTGGACTGCATCCAGCCAAACATTGTGCATGAGCATTACTGTAGCTACAACACACTAGTTGAAGGGTTCCCAGCATGTGGTCACTGAATTGCAGTGGAATAACATGTTACCACTCCCACAACAGGTGGGAACATGCAGCACCTGTACATCGACTACATATAGACTATATGGCCCAGACCAGATGTGTATCACCTGCTGTAGGTATTTTACCATATACACCCACACTGTATAGACACATACAGTGTGCGGCCCCTGCACAGTAAGACACAGTCATATTGTTATGCATTGCAAATACCATTTATCCACTTGAGGCACGTGTCAGACATGTTAACTACTGCAGGCACAGGTGTTTATGTGTATGTGTCACACACATACAGCATGTATGCATTGCCATTGCTGGTTTAGGCAATGGCATGCATTGTTATGCACAAAGACCCACACAAGGTCATAATGTGTGACACAACCACACGTGGCAGTTGTGGGTTTCCAAACATACCTATCTGTACTCTGACAATGGTAATAGACCCAGTAGCAGAGCGCACTATTGGCATTACTGGCCAACTAGCCCTGTTTGGCTGTGCTGATAGTGTGGTGACATCCCTTGTGTTTACTGGGGGAATATGCAGCATCTGGTGTATTGTAGTATTTGCCAAAAGGATCGGTTCTCTCACACTTGCATTTACACACACCCTACTACCCCCACACAATCTTGCAGGATTCATACCCCTACCTAACTATGTCACGACACGTGAGAGAGACGCATTAGTGAAGCGCACTATTCGGATTACTAGGAGGTTCTTCTTCTCTGGCTGTACTTATAGGGTGCTGACATCATCAGTGTTTGGAAAGGGTAATGTGCATCATGTAGTGTGATCTCCTGATTGCCAAAACTAACATGTTTTTCATACAGAATTGCACACACACAAACTCCCCACATCCAAACACACACACACTTGCAGGTTTCAAACCCCTACCTAACTATGTTAGGACACTTGAAAGAGACGCTTTAACAGAGTGTGCTATTCGGATTATTGGGAGGTATCTCTTCTCCAGCTGTATGTATAGGGTGCTGACATCATCAGTGTTTGGAAAGGGTAATGTGCATCATGTAGTGTGATCTCCTGATTGCAAAAAAGCACATGCCTTTCATACAGAATTGCACACACACAAACTCTCTACATCTAAACACACTTGCCATTTGCAGGTTTCAAACTCCTATCTAACTATGTTATGACACTTAAGAGAGACGCATTAGCAGAGTGAGCTATTCAAATAACTGGGAAGTTTTTCTTCTCCGCTTTACTTATAGGGTGCTTACATCATCCGTGCTTAGATAGGGGAATGTGCATCCTGTAGAGTGCTTTCACAGTTGCCAAAAGGGACATCTCCCTCTCACAGACTTGCACACACACTAACTCCCCTCCACACACACTGGTCAGTTGCAGGATTCAAACCCCTACCTAACTATGTTATGACACTCATGACAGACGCATTAGCGGAGCACGCTATTCACATTACTTGGAGGTTTCCTTTCTCCTGCTGTACTTATAGGGTGCTGACATCATGGGGAATGTGCATCCTGTAGAGTGCTTTCACAGTTGCCAAAAGGGACATCTACCTCACACAGACTTGCACACACACACTAACCCCCCTCCACATACACTGGGCAGTTGCAGGATTCAAACTCCTACCTAACTATGTTATGACACTCGTGACAGACGCATTAGCGGAGCGTGCTATTCGAATTACTGGGAGGTTTCCCTTCTCCTGCTGTATTTATAGGGTGCTGACATCATCCGTGCTTAGATAGGGGAATGTGCATCCTGTAGAGTGCTTTCACAGTTGCTAAAAGGGACATCTTCCTCACACAGACTTGCACACACATCAACCCCACTCACCCACACACACACTGAGCAATTGCATGGTTCGAACTCCTACCTACCTATATTATGACACTTGAGGGTGACGCATTAGCAGAGCGCGCTAACCGAATTAGTGGGCACCTGGTCTGCACCTGCAGTATTTATAGGGTGCTGACATCTTTATTTCTACAGAGGTATGTACATCTAGTACTACCTGTCAGGTGGGGGATAGCATATATATGCATTTGCAGCCACCTACGTCAGGGTCAGATATGCACATCGCACTGGCAGGTTATGTTCTATACCATGCTTCATGACCACAGGACTTGTAACACACAACACAACCAGTCCAGAACACCACTCCCACATCCAGGACACACACTTAGCTTCCCTGGGAACAGTGCCGGGATATGCAGATGATCACATACACCATTCCAGTTGTTAACATCAGGTACAGGCATATTGTGTGTGAGAACTACTCAGGCCTCTACCACTTTACCCTACAGCCACTACAATTTGTGGGTCCATGTGCTATGGCAGAACCACACACCACAGCCACATGGGGGAATACATATTGCACCTGTCTATCTGCAACATGGGTACTCACTGTTCCACACCAGAGGTAGACCACCATCGTTGATATCTGACCATACCCACCTTTCTCTGGACATCCATATCCCATCCCCACCCCCAGGCAAGGTTGTCACTGCTCACAAACTGTATTTAGCACAAGCAGACTCTACACTTGTGAAGACTGGGGTGGACGACTTCAAAGGACCCATGCTGGGGGACTATACTGGCCACTCTGCATAATCCTTGACAATTGCATTCTATGAGCATGTGTAAGGTTTGCATTGATCATGCTATCCCACATATACCCATGACTGCTCCACAACACGACACCTGTCAGGTGTACACCAGCCATATATGAGCCGTCCAACAGACAGAGTGAGCTAATACATTGCAGAGCTGTAGCCCACAGAGGGAGGACATCTGTGAACAGTTCCAGCATGACACTTCATTCCCACATAATCATCACAACACAGTGTTGACAGTGGAATTGTCCAGACAATGCAGATAGGGCTCCCCTCAGTCTGTTATTGATGGCCACTTACTGTTAGAGGTCCTCAGCAACCCTCTTCCAGCACACACCGACAACATGGTTGTGGCTTAGCACATTCAAACCCTGGGATCTCCACTGTGCCCCTGCTTGACAGAGGCTCAGCTCACTAGCCTCACACGTTGCCTTATGTGACCTACTTTACAGTGGCACAGTCGCCTACTGTACTGGGGATGCAGATGCCAAGCACACTCTGGCTAAGCTGTCATTCCCTAGGGCAACAAGCCTAGTATTGACCTCTACACCCATATGTTCAATTGTCAGATGCACAATATTTGTTGTGCTGTTCTACTGTTTGCAGGTCTGGATTGCCATAGCATTCCCTGTTCCTATGAGCAACTTGTGTATCTGTGGAAGATGCTTGAATATGAGGGTGATCCACTATATCACTTATGTCTCTGTAGTCATTTACTGTGTGCACTGGGCAGATTGCTCTGTTGTGGTTGGTTCCTGGAATGACACGTACAAATACCAGATATGTGTGGCCAACTGCTAAATGGAGATATGGCCTAAGTGTGTGAGCATGCCCAGTTCAGCCTTTCCGTGGCATGTTGTCTGACATATGCCTCATTTATCAAAGTGTGCGAGCATGCCCAGTGTGAGCTTTCCATATGTTGCACTCTGAAGTCCACCACATATTTGGGTGTGTGTGAACTTCAACAATATCTCAAGTTTATGGTTGTGTGTTGGGTGTCATGTTGTGTACTAACTGGCCAACTGCTTCATGTTTGCCACAACAGGGATTATACTGTGCCTGCAGGGATTGCATGCGATACTTTGCAGACAGTTGTCAACATACTTTCATAATGACCTAACACTGTAGTACCGTATAGTGTACAGGTTCAGTACTTTCACTGTGGTGGACAGTATCCTGGGCTTTAGTCCTATCACTGCTTGACATCTTCATAGTGAGCACAACAGACTGTGTAGGGGCCAGTTGTGCACATATGACCATGTTGCATTATGTTCATTTATGGACTACCTACACCAGGCTCGTCCAACATTGGTAGTGTATTCCACAACATAGCTGGACATTGGCAAACACTAGCAATGTTCCCTAGGCCATTTCTGATGCTAGTCACAGGGTGTGTTTGTCCTTCGACACACATTGTAACTGGAGTTTGCCATGACATATGTCATGGTTAGTATACTGTACGTCCGTCTACCTCTGACATAACATTGATACCCAGGGTTAACCTACCATCTCCCATCCACTCATCGGGATTCCTCTTGAGGGGTGTCGATAGGTGACTCTCTGGCTAACCTGTACCGGGAGTTTACTCAAGAGTGGGGGTGCCTTCTGTGTTATGGATCATTCTGTACAGCTTGTCCTATGTATGTCAGTGCTGGGGTTCAGGTCTCTCATGTGCATAGCTCACTGCCATTCAGATGGTACAAGGTGCAGCATGTTCATTGATTCCAGCTTGGACATGGCTTCATACATCAGGCACAGCTTGCCTCTGGCTGGGCAGCATGGCAGTGTGTGGAGCTGCAGCTTGTTTACTCAGGCAACACATGGCATCTGTTCATGCTCTTTGCTAAAACTGGTGGGGTACTGCTGTGGACATTACAGTTGATGGAGGTGTCTGCTGAGGTATATCCCACAGGGGCTATTGTAGTAAATTGTGATGCTGATGGATGACTGCAGAGCCACAGTGACCACCCCTTATCTACATCTGACAACCTTAATGATTGGGTGGGTACATGGTATGTTTCTGCGAACACTACAGCCACATGTTTGTCCAGTGCAGGATATCTATCACCTTGTGTCCCCAGGTCTCTCATTACATGTTAGGTACGTAATGGGTAGCACCTGTGTGGTAATTTGTGGGCACTTACTGTATATCCACGGTAGTTGTCTATACACAGTTCTGCAATTAGCTTGCTGACATGGCTATGGCTCCAGTTGTCTGTTTCTAGGTGGCCCTTTTGTGGGTTGCTTGTGTCAGCTGGGGGTCGGATATGGTAGGCTGTTTGTACTCCTCTGCATACATGTTCAGTCACAGTCCTTCCATGTTGGCCTATACCTATGGGACATATATACGGAATGGGGGGGGGGTCCCAGGACCAAGCCTTGTGGGATGCCACTCATATCTGCTTTGTAGTCTGACATGGATGCAGCATGTCTGACCATGTCAGTTCTGTCCTTGGTCTGGTTTGCAACCCCTCTACTGACATAGGGGTATATATTTATGCTGGTGAACATATCCATACTGAACTCCTAGGGTATTGTCTGGAAGCATATGCACGGTCCAGCTACACTGTGTGGACCACATTGCCCTCATCAATGACCTCAATGACTATTTCAAATGGGTCAAACATGTTTAGGGGCAGGATCTGCAGTTATGACAGCCACACTGTGTAGGGTCCAGTATCAGTAGGTCCACAATAGCTTTATGTCTGTGGTACATACTGATCCTTTCCATAGCTGTGCAGACCAAGCTTGAAAGGATCCTGGGGTGGTAGTTTGCAGTATCCATTCAGGCAACACCTTTGTTGTGAAGGACCACTGTTGTTGTACACTGCTCTTTCGGTACATATCCTGTGGTAAGGCTGACATTGGGCAGTAGTGTGATTTGGCATTCCATTATTCTTGGAGTCCATGTTGGCCTCAGCCAAGGACACCATCACATACCTTTGCTGCTGTGTGTTTTGCTTTGCAGATGATGGCTGTTACCTCAGCATCTGCAATGTCAGGGGACCAGCAGTCTGCTGGGATAGATATTTTGCATTCTGGGGGGGGGGTTGCACTGCACCTGTCAGGTTGTATGTTGGCAATATGTGTGTGTGTTTGGTATGTTGTTTGTAATATCTGTGTGATTCGGAGCATATCTGTGGATTCCCAACATGGTTCCTACCATCAGTTAAGTAAGCCTTGTGATTATCCTTAGTGTCCTGTACAATTTGTATCTTCATAGGTTCATGGGTTCATACTAGGCTATCCACCCTAGGGCATTAGTAAGCCAAGCTAGAGTGTGTGTGTCTTTCACGCCTTGCTATGTGACTATTATGGCCATTTATGATTTTCTTTACTGTGCCTCTGTCTGGTCGTGACACAGTGAAGACCCCCAGTGTACATTTATGATCATCCATCCACTTGGCAATATTCCTGTTGAGGGGTGTCAGTGAGGGGCTCTGCCTAACATGGATTGGGATCCTGTTTCTGGGTGTGGGGAGCCTCTGGGTTATGTATCTGTCCCTCCAGCACATCCTATTTCATTATGTGTTGAGGCTGACATCTGTGACTCTCACAGCTCCAATGGCTTTGATTTCCTGTGGTGGAGCATGTCCATTACTCCTGTGTTGGACATGGCCTTGTACAACAGACATACAATGCCTCTGTGTAGGCAGTCTGTGACTGCATTCAGCTGGGGTGTCTACAGCCAGGCAGCATATGGCATATATCTGACACCCTTTATCCTCTTGGTGGGGTACCTTTGAGGTCTTCCGAACCGCTGCAGGTGTCACGTACGGTACATCCCATATGAGTCATTGTACTAGATTATGGGTCTGATAAGGGAACAGTACAGGGGCACAGTGACCTCTGTTGATGTAGATGTGAATCCTTTCATGATACGGTGTCCAATATCGACAATCTTTCTAGCCACATTGGCATTGTGAGTGTCACATGACAGATTACTGTCGACTTGTGTCCCTAGGTCCCTGATTACTCCTTGCATACATAATGGTTTACCACCTATGTGGTAATTTGTGAGTACCTTGTCTGGTATTTGGTGGGACATTTATACTGTCCAGTGTCTTCAGGATGTCTGGGTGGAGTTCTTGTGTGTGAGAGTGTGGTCTGTCGCATGCTACAGACTGTACAGCAGTTTTGACTACACTTAGGTGCACATGGGTGGTCTCCGCTGCTTTGTGCATTGTCAGTTACCTGGCCGTATGGGTGTCTGTGCTGCATATGGATACTCCCCTTCCTTTGATGTTTTGGTCCAGGTGTTGGGGCCATAACGCACGATATGTGGTATAACCTGGTAGTGCTGGTGTGCTATCAGTAGGCTTGCAGCAGGCTTCTGTCACTGCACAGACATCAATGTTCTCCATACTGGGAAGTACCTCAGGGGCATGCATATTGCAGTTTACACATCTGGCATTGGTCAGCATTACCCTTATGTTTCTTACCACTTATGTTTTCTAGGGTGGTGGGTAGTCTTTTTGGCCTTGCCTACGTACGGCTCTATGGAGGAGGCAAAGGCCTTATCCAGTATCCAGACGCCCAGGGGTAACAGGTGCAAGCCATCCCTGGACCAGCAGCATGACTTGTCATGCATGACGTCACAAGCAGACAGACATTAGACCCTCTTGGACTGACAGCTGTAACTGTGCCACCTGTTAAGGCTGCTCATTCTGTGTTTGTACTGTGGCATCATTCTTGGTGAGGGTTGGATGCTGCAAACGGCCAGTGTCATACCGGCCTGGGGTACATACACAGAGAGCTCATCCATGTCTCTTTTCATGTAGTCCAGGGAGGTACATCTCAGGTCATTCACACCAGCATGGACAATGAGTGCATCATATTTCTGCTTGCTTTGGGATGACCTGCATACTTGTGTTATGTGGCATATTGTGGCAGCCTACAGGCAGCTTACTGTAACCTTTCCCTTGTTCAGTATGGTGAGTGGGGCAGCAGTGTGTCTGCCTATACAGACACCTATTACAACTGTATCAGGCATGTTGTTTCTCCTTCTGGCCTGTGACTGTTTGGCACACCAGCTTTGTGTACTATGTGTTGCATGTACTATGTTTGGAGGTTGTGGTTGCTTGGGATCTGCTTTGGAGGCTTATGTTGGTGTGGTGTGTTTGTAATTAGGGCCTCCGGGAATGTTTTTCTGTGTTTATGTGTTTGGTTTACAGTTGTGATAGGTCTATGTGGGACTGGGTTTGTGGTGTATGTGGTTACCTTCTCCTCCTGACTAGTTTTGACAGTACTGAGTTGGGGGAGCTCAGCCTCCGGTTTGGATACATGGTTGCATCTCTCACATATATTTGTATTTATTGGGGGGAGTTGTAGGTTGTCTGTGTACTTGGGGCAGGTGTCACATTGCCTCTGGATTCACAGATTCTACTTGTTGTGGCTGGCCTTAGTGGATTGTATGTGTGGACATATTTTATTGCCATACTACTGATCAGTGATTACTTCCCTTTTTATGTTTGCTCTATCATGTAGTAGCTTCCGCATTCTCTTGCATGGTTTGGTAATGGCTGGAGTCCAGCATGCCAGATGCCTGTGTGTATGGTAGTGTGTCTTGTTGTTATTTGTGATTGCATACGCCAAGCATTCCTGGCTGTGTTCATGGAATGCCTGTATAACATGATCTGCAGTGTGTCCCATATTCTGCACTTGCACAGGGCCTTTTGTGGATTCAACATCGGTTTGGAGGGGTGCAACCTATGCTTTACACATGTTTTTCACTGTGGTTTTCTGGCCAGGGACTGTGGTCAGGATGTGTATATCCCGTGTGATTACTCTATGTTCTGGTCTTACCAGTGAGGGATACACTTCTCATCTTGCCATCCAGTACACATGTTGCTGATTATCACATCCAGTATGCTTACCCCTCTTGTGGGAGTGGTACGTTGTTCCTGGGCATTTTGGTTTATGGATTCTGGGAACCTTTCTCCTACTGTGTTGGTGCTAGTATAATGCTCCCAGTGTATGGCTGGGTATTTTCAGTCAAGCAATATAATGTGGTTTTGGGGGCTTGATATATTCATGTATTCCAACATAGGCCAGGTGCAGTTCCTGGTATTAGGACAGTAGTCTGCAGCAGGCTATATACTGGGAGGCGGTTTTAGCCATTGGTATTTGACCATGGCTAATCCATGCTGCTTCTTGTTGTGGTACCAACATGGGGGTGTGGTTATCCTTGACATTTATTGCTAGTCACCCTCCTTTTGTAGCTTGTTCCATGTTTTGCGGCTGTACAGCACAGTATGAGGTGTGACCTGGTAGTGTTAGGGTGCTGATGTGAGCCTTGACCCAGTTCTTTATTACAGGACTGATATCTACATTCTCCATACTGTGTGCATTTACACTGCACACATTTTGCTGTTTAGACTTCTGACATTGGGTAGCATTACATCTAGGTTCCTATCCCTTGTGGTACCTATGAAGGTGGGTTTGTGTTTTGGGACTTACCTATTCAGGGAATGCTGTGGGTACTGACAGCCTTTGCCAGTATCCATGGGGCCTGGACTGATAGGTGCACACCACCCCTAGCAGGTGGTGCATTATGTCATGCTCCGCATGTCTTCCCTGGCTGGAACACATTGGCTCCCCTTTGACTAACTGCATTACTTCAGCCAGTTATTGCAATTGATCATCCCATCATCATTTTGTGGCTTCATGCTTGGTGAGGGTGGATGTTAGTCAGGGTCCTCAGGTGTGCATATAGTACATGGTGTTACATTACTTAACACATGGCATTCATGCCTCAGGTGGTGCTGCAGGGCTGCCTCTGTCAGATGCGCATTTTACACTCCCTGTACATGTTTGTGAGCAGGTCATGTCATTTTAGGCATCCCTGTTATTATTTGAGTGAGTCAGAGGGGGTATCATTCCCAGAGTTCCTCCTGAGCCAATGTATGTGCTATGTGTTGCCTCTTTGCCAAGGCCAGGGCATACTGGGCACGCCTCCTTCGGCCTACTGGGGCAGGCTCAGGTTGTTCCTCCTCCAAGTCACGCTCTGCCTGTGATGGCCTTGGCAATGGTGGGGAGCTGTTTGGCCCAGCCCTATGCTAGTCCTGCTGCAGCTGTTTTCGCAAGATCATATTATGTAGCATAGCACATACCATGACAATTTGGGTACATGTAGTTGGTGTGTACTGCAAGACTCCACCAGATGTGTCCAGACACCGGAACCGTGACTTGAGCAGCCCAAACACACACTCTATTACATTACGTGTTTGTGCATGTGCCTCATTATGGCGTTCCTGTTCAGGTGTGTGTGCGTTTCTGATGGGTGTCATCAGCCATGGCTCCAGTGCATAACCTGCATCCCCCACTAGGTGTCCGTGTGGGATGTCCCCATTGGCAAATGTCTGGTACATCTGTGTCAAATGCCAGATGTGGGAATCGTGGTTGCTCCCAGGGCAGCCAGCACACACATTCATTATTATGCCCTGGGTATCACACACGACCTGGAAGTTGATGGAGGGGAAGCCCTTGCGGTTATTGTAGGCCCTACCCCGCTCACCGGTTGGTGCTTTGAAGCGTATGTGCATGCAGTCTATTGCACCCACTACCTCAGGGTATTCCGCTATTTGCTGGAAGAGACGCATATTGCTGGCCAATACCTCACGGGCATTGGGGAAATATACATGATCACCAACATGCTGACATGGCATCCAGGAACTGGTGCAGTACCCTGGAGGCTGATGCCTGTGATATCCCCATCATATCACCAGTTGGTCTTTGGAAGGTACCTGTTGCTAGTATTCTTACGCCAACACATACCTTGGTTTCCACTGGGATGGGTTCCCCTCTGTTGGTTCTGTGTGTGAGGCGTGGCCTGCACAGCTCAACTATTTGCTGCAGGAGCTCTCTGTCCACTCTATAGCGCTCTACTATCTCCAGCTCATGTAACCCATGGTAGGTGACCCTGGGCCTGTACACTCTTCTCCGTCTCCTCACTGTGGGTTGTCTGGCACCATCTGCATTGTCACCACCTTCAGCAAGTCGCCTATGTCTCATTATGACAGCTATGACAGCCCCTAACATTTCTGCTCTGAGTTCAGCTTTTTCAGTTTTCACTTCTAATAGCTTACTCCTGTCTTGCAGTGTCTCTTGAGAGAAACATCCTGCACTGCTGTTTGCAGAGTTTTAAGTGCTGGGCTGGGCTACTATTCTGCCTGTGTAATTGCCTGATTCTAATTGTTTTCACCTGCTAGCTCCAGCAGTATTCCCTGCTAGCTTCCTACTAATTCTGTTGCTTCCTTTTTCCTTTCTGTTTCCTCAGGGGGGAGCAACATGCATACCAGCAGAAACACGCTCACAGTGGCTTACACGCGCGCACACATGCTTACACGGTTTAGAATCTGCTTATTCGGGTTAAAATGCGCACACACCAGCGCAAACAGTGTTAAACATCTACCAACACGCTCCCACATGCTCAGTCTGCCTTACACGCGCGCACACTGCCCTACTCGCGCTTCATGGCGCGCACACGTGCGTATGCACGCCCAGCAAGAAACTTTGGTGTAAGTAACAGTGTACACCTTCCATTTCTTGACTTTCCCATGCTTATCTTGTGGCACTCCTCTTTCCCTGATCTGTGTCTGTCATCTGTCATGTTACACTGACCTCCAATGAACTGCATTTCTTTCTACCATTCCCCCCTGTGATGTCACCTATCTCCTACTCTATTCCTCCCCCTTATGTATCTCTTACACTACTCAGACTGTGCTCATTTGCTATGTGACTGTGGGATTCAGTATCCTAACCCTCATTTACATGAGATTGCCTACTAATGCTTAGTTACATGTCTTAGACTCAGCTTCACCCCTTAGCAACCACTACACGGTGGCCATGTTGTTTTTGGTCTGCTGGTCCCTGCATTGTCATTCCATGTATTGCATAAAACCCACATTTGTGGGTTTATAACCTTCATTTTTATGTTTTATACAGCGCAAACCGTTTGCTGGGCTGCGCTATGCTTAAACATCGGCGATCGCCGAAAAAAATATATATATTTTTATAATTTTTGCATCAAGTTACCTTGCCAATGGCCACATATTTGGCCATTGTCATGCTGCCTGATATATATGCACCCTTTATTTGGAGCTGACATGGCTCCGTTGTGATTTTTGCAGAAACGTACTCAGCTGTCAACTGAGTACATTTCTGCAGCTAAAACGTCTCTTACACGGGCTGGTTTCTGCTTCGTGGATCGCTAATATACCTCATTTGCATACCTTTTGGCTGCAAGTGAGGTATTTAGCATATCCACGCCCAGTCCGTGTAAGAGACGTTTTAGCTGGTCTCTTACACGGAGTTTAGGGCTGTTCCTGGATCACGAGGCTTGCATGGAGTGTTACACATCTCTTACACTCCGTGCAAGCCTTCGTGAATCCTGCCCATTGTCTTATCACACCTGTCTTTCTCTTTGCTAGATCTTCCAAGTCAGGGCCACTAATCTTTCTGCCGCATAAGCAAAGCGAGTAGCTCATATGCTGCAGTAGTATAAAACTCTTGGGTTTTATCACTTTTGAGAACATGTAAAATTTACCTATATAATTTCTAAATAAATTAAAAGATAACTACCATGTACACAGCTACAGCTTTAAATTTGGAACACTAATGCCCTTTTAATAAAAATGTCATGTAATAAGAAGGGAAATCTTTTTGCAGCTCCCTCATTATTTTTTCACCGTAAAAATACAGAAATATCAGACAAATAACAGCTTGTCGTTAGTACTGCTCATGTTTCAACACAATCTAATTTGAGGTGTTTACTACTGATTGTTGTATTTTAGTTGCCAAGTCAAATCTGACTGTTAGTGACCCACAATGATTTTAGTACAACTGGTCTTTCATTTAATAACATTGCTTCTAGAAGTTGTCATAAATTCATATTCACTAACTCAGTAATACGGTCTATCCATCTGTTGCTCCTTCTTTTGCCTTTGATATTTGCCTCACAGTAAGAGGTTCCCCAGTTTGATTCTTGGCTGAGGTACTTTCTGTGTGGATTCTGCATGTCCTCCAAGTGTTCACGTAGGTTTCCTCCCACATTCCACAGATGTGCTATAGGTGGATTGGACACACTAAATTGGCCTTAGGTATGAATGTGCATGTGAGTGTGGTGCAGAAGAACTACACCAGCAGGGTTAGCTACCTGGCTGTGTAAATCTTGGTGCTAGGTGTTTGTCACTGTTGAAGTGACACCCCGACCCCCATGTGCAAAAATGGGAAAAAGGGGTCGTGGTGGAGGGATGGATGAATTTTGCAGAATCAGTCTCTTCTCCAGTGAGTATTGTATTTGTCCTATGTCACTAAATAATTTGGGTCTTACTTAGCCATCAACTACTCAGTCAGGGGTTATTTCCCAAAGTTTTCACTGATGTGACATTCTTTCAGTCAAAAAAAAATCTCATACATTTTCTGTAATGCCACAGTTCAAATGCATAATTTTTCCAGTGCAGAGCACCATTTATAATTTAGTATTCACAATCATACGTTATTTCTGGGAAGACCTTTTACTTTGACAATATGATATGTTTATGCTTTAATATCCTTTCCAGATTTGCAATAGCTTTCCTAACAAGAAGCATAGAAAAACAAAATCTGCCGCCGTTCTCTTTTATCCCATCTATTAAAAAAGCATGATAAGGTTTGACATACTTTTTTGGGGGGAGGGGGTTTGAGCAGCAAGCAAATCAGCTTTCTTGCTTTTACCTTTATTAACACACTCATCAACTTCCGCTTCATTTTGTCTGCTCATCTGAAGATACTACTATTTTCCCCAAGTATTTTTATTCCATTATGTGATTCATCTAAACATGGAGACATTTGCCAGGAATGATGTGTTTGGCATTTAAGTTAACAGAGTGAAGATCCACTGTCTTCTTGTATTCCTTCTCCAACATTATATAAATCAGTTATTGCATTTTTGGTTTCAGTTGTTGCTTCTTAATCTGCATACAGATTCCTTAGAGGGCAAAAGAGATGTGGTTCCTGTGGCCTTCTTATTAAATCTGTTTTCCAGGGTCCATTTAACTTCACACTACAACAAGTTTGTATCTAGGTCATGAAGCATACCATCACATGCATCAGTAAAGTTAGTGTCCTTATGTAACTTTTTGGTTTACTCATGTTACCTCTTCTTAGTATCCTCTGTTTCTGTTAAATAAACTCAATCTATCATTTATAATGTCCATTTTAAGCTGAAGTTTCCCTTAATATTAACAATATTTTGAAGAAATATCTTGTTTTCCTCATTCTGTTTCTTTGTACTCCTCTTTTGAAGGTTTCCCTATCTTATTCTCTGAGATTCTGCATTCAGTTATACATGTTTCCCTATTTCCATCGCCTTTTGTTTTGCTTCTTCCCTCAGTCACTTTAAAAGGCTCTACAGGCAGCCATTTTGCCTTCTTAATATTATCTGTATTTGTTATAGTTTTCTCCACCTCCTGGAAATATCACAAACTCCTATCCAGAGTTATTAACACTTTACCCACAAGGTCTAAGCTCTTAAATCTGTTCTTTACCTCCATTACATATCTAAATGAAATTTTGTTGAGTCCATGTCTAGTTGACTAGTTGTCCAGGAGACTTTTCCTGTTTTCTTTAATGTGAAACATTGTGATGAGTAGCTAATGATCCAAGCCACAGTCAGATGTATGCTTCTACCTGATATCTGTACAGAAATCTTCAATGCCTGAGTTAAAGTATCTAATCTTTTTTTCTTTTTTTGCTCTGTCTTTGTTCCTCTGCTGTCTGTCACTTATCATTCCTCTCCCAACCAATTGTCTCATGAATTTTTCATCACAGTAGAAGGGGTCAGCTGGGAGGTTCCATCATTCAGAGAGCCATCAGGTGTGGTTTGAGAGGTTTTGTTTGCTTTTCCCCATTCCCACTGGCACATATTCAGTAAAGTGTCAGGAAAGGGATGTGAAATGAGCTGATGGTAGAGAATGTCCCTTAATTCTGCAAAGGGTATTCCCTTCAATCAACACTGTAATTTTCCTCTTGGCATGAGTGGTGATCTTCCTGGTCTCCACCAGAGAATTACTGGCAGTGGGCTCCCAAGTGTATGCAATCCCCATCCTGCCTGGCTCCTCTAGTGCTGGGGGTGCTAATGAAACCCTGATCACCAGGCCACCTGGGCCACAATCAGGGCTCTATCTGTATGTGACATGGAGCCAGGAAATCTGATTTTAATACTGAATGTCTGGGGATATCCATGTATAAAGCCATGTCTTAGGCTGTTGAAAGAAAATGTTTGCTGTGACTGGTGAACTAGCTTGGCAAAGGCCAAGCTTACCCATTATCCCAGCCGTTCTTTAACTCTCAGCCTTAGCATTGCTGTCACCTGTGAATCACCTGTGATGAAAAGTAAAATATTTGTTAGTGTTATATGCAAAAGGTGATGCAGATCCCCATAAATCCGTTCAGCATCCTTTTGTTTGGCATCTTTACTTGGCGCATACATGTGCCTGACTGACATCAATCTGTCACCTTTAGATTGTTACCAAGTGCTAATAACAAACTTCAAATTCAGCTTCAATTTATTTATTTTATTTTTTTATTGACATTTGATTACCATGAAAGTCTGACTTGGTACGAACCCATTTTCACAGGAGGCACAGGGAGAGAGCTCCAAAGTATTGCAAAACATTTTAAGAACAATAATTTTGCAGTCTTTAAAATAAATAATAATAATAAAAAGCAACTACAGTTTAAATAATTGCACCAAATTAAACATAACATGAAAACATTGGTTAAGAGTAGATACAAGTTATATGACAATGATATAACAGTTTCAGAAATTTTAGCCAGTTTATAGAGAAATTCCAGATAAGTTGGTATAATGCAAACAGGGATTGCAATACGAAGTGAGAGAAAAGCAGGCTTATGGTATATTTAGAGAGAAAGCAAGTGGGAACAAAACTGTTAGAAGTAAGGAAGTGAGTGAAGATGTGAGAGTAAGAAGATATAAGATATGAATAGGTATTTTCTCACATTCAGGGATATAATTAGCCTAATGTCAAGCAAGAACAGAGCCAGCGTTTGGCTAGGAAGTCTTTCAGAATGGTTTTGAAGGATGGGAGAGAGGGTATTGACCTGATGAATACAGATAAGCAGTTCCAGGCCTTAGCAACACTGTACGAGTACAGACCATGTCCAACAGATTTGATAGGCTTGTGGAAAGACATGAGTTTTTTGTCAATGGATCATAACGATCAACTAAGAACACAGTTTTGTAAAGTACTAAGAACACAGTTTTGTAAAGTGTTATTTAATGCTGGATAAGCTAATGGATTCTGGATAATTTTACATGTGGTAAGAAGCTATGTATATGTTAGTTCATAGGTTCATAGGTGTTTACTAGGCTAATGACCACAAGGGCCTTTTTAAGCCTAGCCATGCATCCCAAATCTCTGATAAGTTCTGACACCCTTGATAAGTGTAAGCATGAGCCTGGGAGATGAACCATTTACAGGTTACCTGTTTGCATTAGAGACATAGGTGCCAAACCAGGGATGAATTTCTGGTTTCCCATCCACTTGTCCAAGTTGCACTTGAATTGGATTACGGATGAACTCTGCTTCACATGGATGAGGAGCTTGTTTCATAGATGGGGTAGTCTCTGGGATACATACCTATCTCTCCAGCAGGTCCTATTTATATCACAGGCAAGGTTTAAGTCTTTAAAAGCAGAAATTCTGATACTGTTTGTTTTGTGGATATGCAGGAGGTCCATCATAGTGGGGTCTGACAATGTCTTGTATGCTAGGCATTGATCTCCCATCAAAAGCCTGTAGGAGACAAAATGCAGGGATAGGGACTTGAGGTGGTCTGCATAGGATATATTACTTACACCCTGTATCCTTTTAGTAAGGAACCTCTGTGGATGTTCCAGTTGCAGGATATGCCTGGTTAGGTACATACCAAAGGGGACATTGTACTCAATGATAGGTCTGATGAATGCCAAATACTGTGGAACAATTACTTCCTTGGACTTAGATGCCATACCTTTGTTTATAAGTTGTGCATCATAGAATGATTTCCTCACCACTGTAGACGCATGATGATCAAAGGCTAGATTACTATGTGTGTCCCTAAGTCCCTGACTACTGGGTCAGCTCTAAGGGGTGTGTTGTCAATTTGATAGTTACCATGGATGGATGACTTCCCAAAGGATACTATTATGTATTTCTTGACATTTAGTTTTAATCCCTGATTCTGACACCAGTTGTTTGTCTGCATCAGCCCCTCCTGGAGAACATTTGTGTCTTTGTGAGATTCAATGGCAGCTCCTAATTTGCAGTCATCTCCAAATTTAGTCAGCCAGAGACCACTGACATAGATGGGGTAGTTCTAACCAATATAGGCCTTTTAGTGCTATACAGAGGGGTATTTGTCCACTTAGCTGAATCAATAAGCACACAGTATTGCCTTTGCAACACTTTATTAACAGTGCTATTGACAACCATTTAACATGCCACAGTAAATTCACATGTAGCATTATCAACCATAACCATTAGCTGGTTGGCATGACCAAGCCTGTTCCAGCTGACCTCTTCAGGACCAGATGCATAACACAAGCTACCTTGGACCTGATGAAAAACCCCTTTAATTCTTCCTTTCCAACCCAAGTGCCCCTTAATATGGCCAAAGGTCAAACTGAGCCCAACTGAAGGGGAGTCAAGGCCACTGAACAGAAATAGGAGGGAAAACAAGGGGAGTGAAGCTGTAAGGTTGCCGTCAACCTGACATGTCCCATGTTGTTCGCCCCAACTGGCCTCAAAACTAGATACCCAAGGTCATGAAAGGAGAACCTAGTTAATTCTTGAAGTATTATTCAATGGCCATAACAATGTATAAATTAAACATATCAAAACCAAGATTGTTCAAATGCACATTGTCCCTGTCATAAAATTAAGAGTCCAATCTGTCGAAAAATTTGTGGTGAAGTATATGGAATCCTATCTGTTGAACCATCCATGTAACTCTGTGATTAATGAAGTGCCTAGACATCTCAATTGTACTGGACCATCTAGCTCCTTCCCAATGGATTCTTCTTGGTATGATGGATGACCAATACAAAATGAAGTTCAAATATAGCTGATGCAGGCTGTGCATATGTTAGAAAAATATATAATAGTAATATGTATGCTTAGTGCATTCGAGATTTAAAAGGGTTAATACATTTATTCTGTTCACACTGCATGAATCTGCACAGCTATTAGAAACTTAACAAGAAGCATTTAATTTCTGCTAATGTCATGAAAATAACAAGAGACATTTCATTTCTGCTAATGCCATGAAACCTAACAAAGAGATATTCTTTTCTGCTTATGCTATGAGAAAGTATGCAGCTGCTAGAAGCTTTGATAAAGAAAACAATAGATGCTTGAAAGTATAAATCATAGTCAGCATTACTTGTACCAAAGCTAGAAATGTACCTTGAATCTAGACAAAATGTAACACATGTATTAGAACAGTACAATTGAAGAATTGAAATGTTAAAATGGGCTAAAATAAGCCCAAGGCCAGGTTGTTTTTCTCAAAATGTTTTGCAAGCTAGCAAATAATCTAACCTAGTCAGCAATAAGTCTAGTAACATTTTCTGCATAACATACAGAAAGCTGTGTCTAACTACGTCAGCAAAAGAATAGTAACATTTTCTGTGTGACAGGAAGAGAACTGTATAAGAATAACATACTAATCACCAGTAATTCAGACAAACCTTGTGCCTACATGCTTTGTCTCCTTGCTGCAAGTAATAAAGGGTGCCTTGCTTGAACCTAACGTGAATTGGTCTTTGAAGTTTTTTCCTTTGACAGCATATCAGAAAGTATTCTGACTAAAAGAATTTTCTTAGGAGCCTGGTCCAGGTCATTAACCCCAAGGAGGATTACCAAAACCCTGGGTAAGGCTTCCGTTGCTGTGATCTGATGCCAGATTTCCCAAAATTGAAACCATAGGAGGCCCGAAAAGCCAAATGAACAAACCTTTGTTAAGGTCAAAGGAATCTGAGTGTGCAGTTGGTGGATGAAAGCTTGGATTTCAGCTCTCTTGATGAAAGAATGCCGCATCAGCCAGATAAACTCCTTTCCTGAAACAGAAATACCCAGGCCCAAACTAATGCCTTTGGGAGTGATCTTGTGTAGTAATCTGAACCAGTGAACTGAACAAATGGCAAACCCCTTCATCTTGTCTAGATGAACCTGATGTCCTTTACCCAATTGATCTATCTTAGATTTCTTTACCCATATCAAAATAAAATCCATGTGAATAACAAGGTCCTCCCAACAAAGAGACTTTAGTAATTCACTAGCATGGAAGGAATGAGCATACAATGATGTGAACAAAGCAGCCAGAGTACCAAAGGTATGAAAATCAGGTAGCATGTTAAACAAACCTCAAACAATGAAGGCAAGAATGAATCTCCCAGTTGGCCTCCTCGAATCAGGGAAGTGCCACGAGTATTCTCCCAAGCCTTGAGTAATCTCCCTGTCAGCTAGTGGTGAGATACTTCCTGAAGACCCAAGAAATGTTCCAACAATCCAAAAGCTAATAGGTGCACCCACAGTGCTTTAGGGGAAGCACCTAATGAAGTTCTGACCTCTAGGAAGTGAAGGATCAACTGCAAACCCCAATTTCTGTGACAAGACAGTGATAACCTAAGAAAGCCTTGAAAATCTGAAGCGATGAACAATAGGCTTTCCTGGTATTGCTGGTCCAAGACACTGGTCACAACAATGCTGCTACTCCTTTCCAATTAACCAAACTTCCACAGGAATTGTTGTGCTGTTTGTGTCTGTATGCTTGGCCAGCTGGTGAAACGTGTTGAAATGAAAATGGGAAAGACTATCAGCCACCGCACAATCCAACATTCTGATCATTGGAGACTCCATCATGAGACACACTGATGTCCATCTCACCAGGCTGAGTAAGGAGAAAGTCAGTCAGTTGCTTATCAGGGACTAGGATCCACCACATTATGCACACACTCAGGTGATTGGACCATGTACCAGTATGACTCAGTCATAGTCCATGTGGGAGTAAATGACCTGAGACGTACTTCCCTGGACTATATGAAGAGAGATATCATGGAGCTCTCAGAATATGTGTCTCAGGCTGGTACGAGCCTGGCATTGAGCAACATTTTACTTTCTTCAAGGATGATGCCACAATCTGAACAAAAGATGACTGACTTTAATAATTGGCTTAGTTTCTGGTGTCATTCTAAGGGGGTGCAATATTTTTCACCTTGTAAGGAGATAGCCAATAAGCCACACTGCTTTGCCAGGGATTATCTGAACTTCTCCCTTCTAAGCTTTTGAATATTAGCTAAAACATTGTCTTCCCCCATAGTGTCTTTTTTAGGCAACGCCAAAAGTGAAAGTACTTCCAACATAGCAGATCAAAACCAAGAAAATCTAAAGGTATTACTGCTCAATGCTAGAAGTCTAAGCAAAAAACTCCACTCCCTCGAAGCTCTCTTCACCCTAGAGAATGCCAATGTATGTGCAGTCACTGAGATATGGTTTAAAGCTGCTGACAGCACACCAACTGTGCAATGTTATAATTCATTCCACACATTTAGACCAACTTCTACACAGACAGGGCCAAAAGGGAGATGTGTCTCTATTTACATAAAAAATAAATATACCTCAAGGCTGCTCAAACAGGACAATGCACTTGAGCTGCTCCATGTTCTTATCACCATAGACAAGATCAAGTTTCACTTCCTTGCCAACTATAGGTCCCCCTCTATGACCAAGGACCCCATACAATGTATTTAGACTTATTAGAAACACTAACCATCCAACCAATACCATATTCATGGGTGACTTTAATTATCCCACTATTAACTGGGAATCGTATATAATAGCACAAGTGCAGGCACAGGGATTCCTGAATTTTTTAAACACAAATTGCCTGAACCAGACAGTCAATACACCAACCAGGGCTGCAGCCATACTGGATCTGGCCCTCATTAATATAGGGGAGTGGTGCACAACCCCTACTGTAATGTCTTCCCTGGTAAGGTCAGACCCCAGAATGGTCTCATTTTAAGTAAAAATATAACCTGGACCCCCAGCTAAACCTGAAATATTCAGGAACTACTCTAAGTCCAACCTCATGCTTTTAAGTGATAATCTGGAAAACTTCCAAGCCCCCATAGACGCTGATAACACTTCTGCCTATGCAGAACTGTTCATAGAAACCCTGTACAAGCATGTTAACAACTGCATAGAGGCAGCTGTACCCACCAGGAAGAAGTACAGAACTAAGCCTAAAAACAAACTGCCCTGGTAGAATGACAAAATAAATAGGCTGTATAACAGAAGGAAGAAAATCATGGCAAAAATTAGGAGGTGCAGCACCCAGCAGGATAAAAGCAGTTTCATCAAACTAAAAAACATCTCAGTGGACAAATAAAGTCTGTCAAAGCCATATTTGAGGTAAATTTGGTTTTCCAGGCCAAGGACAACCACAAGGCATTCTTTAGCTATGTTCGCAACCTCAAAGGCAATACACAGTTGAGTGCACAGCTCATTGTAAATGAAGCTTCCTATACTAAGCCAGAGGATATAGCAAACCTAATGGCCAATAAATTCAGCTCCAACTTTACCCCTTTCTCCCCCTAAACCTAACCTAAAAAAATACCATCAAATATAACTCCCCCTTTATCACTAGGAAAATGTCCTTAATGCTCTCTCTAAGGCCAAGAACACTGCATCAATGGCCCCAGACAATATTGCAAGATGCCTTCTTAAAGGCATGAAACATCACCTGTCAGGGCCTCTGGAATTGCTATTTAACTATAACCTCCAAACAGGCTTCATGCCTCATGACTGGAGAACAGCAGCAGTCATCCCTCTGCACAAAGGTGGGCCATCTACAGACCCTAGAAACTACAGATCCATAAGTCTCACTAGTCCTATATGTACAGCCATGGAAATAATTATCAAGGAAATGATCAATAGTGATATAGTAAACCTGCAGACACTGGACTCAGCCCAGTTGGGTTTCGTCAAGGGCAGATCATGCCTACTCAATCTGGTAGACTATTTGAGAAGGTCACCAAAACAATGGATGAGGGAAAATGGTTCACACTGCCTACCTTGACCTGGCCAAGGCATTTGACACAATACCCCACTCAGGCATTGTTGAGAAACTCAAGAGGATAGGTAAAAATTTGTATGTGAATTTAAGTAAATCTTTATCTGCACCTTTTTCAAATAATACAGCATTTAAAGTGATTTATTTGTGTTGCATTGAATACTATCTAGCTGGAAGTTGTGGCTCTGTTTTTTTCAGTTAATGCTTGTTAGAATTTAGTGCTTGTTAGAATTCCTGCATAGTCAGTGATAAGTGGGGATAGTTTCACTTCATTGATATTCAGTTTCTGCCTTATATAAGTGGTACATTTTGGATTATTTTCTGCTTAAACTTTGAGCTTTGGCCAGCTAAGACCTACCTGTAATCAACTGGATGTATAAGTGAATTTAAGTACATCTTTATCTGCACTTGTTTCAAATATTACAGCATTTAAATTGATTTATTTGTGTTGCATTGAATACTATCTAGCTGAAAGCTGTGGCTCTGTTTTTTCAGTTAATGCTTGTTAGAATGTAGTGCTTGTTAGAATTCCTGCATAGCCAGTGATAAGTGGGAATAGTTTCACTTCATTCATATTAGGTTTCCGCTTTATATAAGTGGTACATTTTAGATTATTTTCTGTTTAAACTCTGAGCTTTGGCCGTCTAAGACCTACCTGCAATCAACTGGATATATAACTGAATGTAAGTAAATCTTTATCTGCACTTTTTTCAAATAATACAGCATTTAAATTGATTTATTTGTGTTGCATTGAATATATCTAGCTGGAAGTTGTGGCTCTGTTTTTTCAGTTAGTTCCCTACCCACCTTCCCTGGTTTTGTTTTGGTGTTAATCTTGGTGGCTTTGAAACTGCCTGCCCCTCTTGTAAATTTGCATTTGGATATTCCTCCTAGGCCCATCTCATTTGCTCACTCAAAAAAAATTGCACTTTATTCATCTGCTTTTACTGTATTTGTGTTTCTTCCTACTTTATTACTTTATTTTGCTTTTGTGTCATCTTAAAAGTACTCAATTGTATTTATTACTGCTTGGTGTAACTATCATTCTAAGCCTTTTGGTTTAAGCACTTGGGCTTCAGACCAGTTGTTTTACATTAAGAAGGTTTGTGGTCTGCCCTGTTGTGGCAGGACAGGTAGCTTAGATCCTTCTAAGTTGGGAACTGCTGATTGAAGCCTCAGTGTCTGTTATTCTAAAAGTATATTTGTTCTGGTTTAAGCACTTGGGCTTCAGGCCAGTTATTTTACATTAAGAAGGTTTGTGGTCTGCGCTCTTTTGGGAGGAGAGGCTAGACTCTGCCCTTCTGAGCTGGGAATATCTGGTTAAAGGCTTATAGTGCCTGCATATTTGAACTGTTTCTTACTGAAATTTGTGTGCCTTGTTTGCTGTCACATAAACTAGATTCAGGCCTGCTGAATCTAGCTTTGTTTGTATAACTTGAGCACTAATCTAGGCCTTCTTAAAAGTATTCAATTGTATTTATTACTGCTTGGTAGTAACCTGATTAAAGTGTAGCTATCATTCTAAGCCTTTTGGTTTAAGCATCTGGGCCTCAGACCAGTTGTCTTACATTAAGAAGGTTTGACGTCTGCACTGTTGTGGCAGGACAGGTAGCTTACAGCCTTCTAAGTTGGGAACTGCTGATTGAAGGCTCAGTGTCTCTTATTCTAAAAGTGTATTAGTTCTGGTTCAAGTACTTGGGCTTCAGGCCAGTCATTTTACATTAAGAAGGTCTGTGGTCTGCACTCTTGTGGGAGGAGAGGCTGGACTCTGCCCTTCTGAGCTGGGAATTTCTGCTTAGAGGCTTATAGTGCCTGCATATTTGAACTGTTTCTTACTGGAATTGGTGTGCCTTGTTTGCTGTCACATAAACTAGATTCAGGCCTGCTGACTCTAGCTTTGTTTGTATAACTTGAGCACTAATCCAGGCCTTCTTATTTCGGAGAAGGTTTCCCTGCACCCCAGTGGCAGGAGTGTGCAGCTAGAACTTGTCTGATTGAAGACTACAGGAACAGGGCTCAATTTTGAGATTTTATTACTGGTTAATTTGGTAATTTGTTTAAAAGCCTTTTCTGATTTCTTGTAGTCATCTAAAGCTGTTTTAAGTGTATTTTTTACTGTTTGTAGTCATTTAAAGCTTTTTTAAGTGTATTTTTTACCGTTTTTGCCTTATTGTTTCAAAAAAAATGTTTCCTTGTTTCACACCGTTCTAAGCTAGTATAGTCCAGTTTTCAGGCTAGTGCTGTGTTACAAGTTGCTGAGTTGCCCATGCCTTACTTGGATAGAAGGAGGTTTCTCTGTTCACCTGTGAGAGAGGGAACTTTGAGCAGCCATCTGTCCCTGGAAAAGTGGTTCCAGCCTAGAAGTTAGTAGTTTATAGGCCATTTTGGGCTAATTTCTATCTCTTTCATTTCCCTGCTGTAAAAACTGCGTTCACACAGTTTTGCACATCCAGGCAGCGCTGGTTAGCTAGGGCTAAATTACTCCTGGCTCCACCAAGTCTCCTCTTCAGTTTTTCCCTTGAAAGTAGTCTAACTCTTAATCTAAGCACTTAAAAAGCATCCTGCAGTCCAGCACTTGCTCAAACCTAATAGTAAGCACTAATAAACCCCGACACTTGATTGGCCAGCAGGGCAAGGCTCATTATTCACCCCTCACCAACCAAGCAGCTAAGAAGCTCACCCTACTATTCAGGCATGACCAAAGGGCAATTTCAGGTATACTCTCCAGTCCAGCTGGTAAACCTGGGTATGCTGAGGCAATGTTACAACTGCCTCATGTACACAGACAACCCTCTCCTCCTACCATAAAACATTAACATATGCGAGATATGCAATTATATAGCTAAATTGGAGCCTAAGCTCTCTCCACCCAAGAGTGGAACAGGCAGTCAAGAGGAGAAGGTTAAAACTTGCACCACACCTCCAGCCTCACATAGACATACTAAACCAACATTGGCAAAAAATACACATAAATGCACTAAATCATACTTGGAGGCTCTAAATAAAAACCTGCAAAAGCATCAGAGACCTCCAAAGCAGACACCCAAAAAAACTGCACCTCCCGTCACAAACCAGACAACACATAAAATACAAAATCATTGTGCCGCACAATCACAGCCCTTAAGGCGAAATAACATGCCTAACACACTTGTAATAGGTGATTCTATAGTCAGGCACACTGACGTCCGACTCACTAGGCTGGACAAGGAGAAGATTATTGTTAGAGTCCTGTCCACCACATAACACAAGCACTCAAGTCACTCCAGAACAAGTACAAATATGACTCTGTCATTGTTAATGTTGGTGTGAATGACCTGAGACATACCTCCCTGGACTACATGAAAAGAGACATGGAAGAGCTCTCTGATCATGTAGCCCAGGCGGGTATGACCCTGACCCTGAGTAGCATCCTGCCCTCACCAAGAATGATACCGCAGTATAAAGAAAAAATTATCAATTTCAACAATTGGCTAAGCTTCTGGTGTCATTCAAAGGGGATCCAGTGTCTGTCAGTCTGGGATGACATGCTCGACAAGCCTCATTGCTTCACAAGAGATGGCATGTAATTGCCACCCCTAGGCTTTCAAATAGTGGCCAACGCTCTTGCTGCCCCCATAGTGCCTTTTTTAGGCAAGGCTCAAAAGTGCAACCCACCTCTGTAAACAGCACAAACAAAAAAATGATTGTTATGCTACTCAACGCCATGAGTTTAAATCTCAAAATGCTTGAAGCACTCCTCAGTATGGAGAGCATCGACATCTGTGCAGTAACTGAAACATGATTCAAGGCTCCACAGAGCACCCCAGCACTACCAGTCTACAACTCTTACCACACATTTGGGCCACAGAACATGGACCGAAACACAAAAGGAGGGGGTGTATCCATATTCATCAAGGATACCTACACCTCTAGGTTAGTGGCGCAGCATGATACCTCTGAGATCATCCATGTGCAACTAACATCAGGCAAATCTGCAATGCAAATTTTGGCCTGCTACAGATCACCATCCATGACCCATGACCACCACTCCACCTTTCTGGAGATACTGGAAAACACGAAGATCCTACCAAACACCCTGATATTGGGCGATTTCAATTACCCTACCATTAACTGGGAAAACTACTCAAGTACAAACTCCCAGGTCCAGCACTTCCTGGAATTCATCAACTCGAATGCCCTGGATCAGCTGGTAAACTCCCCTACCAGATGTGAAAACATATTGGACCTGGTCATTACGAACATGGGCAACAGATGTTCGGCACCAGAGGTCAACCCGTCACTGGTTAGATCAGACCATAAACTAATCACTCTGGATGTCCACATCACACCACCACCCCCAACCAAGCAAACGATAGTGAAAAACTTTTCTATAGCAAACTTCACCTTACTTAAAACAGAGGTCTCAAGTTTCACAGCCCCCACACTAAAGGATAATAGTGTCCAAGATGCAGAAACCTTTACAAATGTATTCTATGAGCACCTACAAGGATGCATGGATCGTGCCATGCCTAGCAAAACCAAGACTCACTCCCCTAAGAGAAGCTAACCAGTCTTGTGGACCCCTGTCATAAACAGGCTATATAATAGAAGGAGGAAACTAGTTCAGAAAAAAAAGCAAATCCCAAGAAGGAAAGACATCCCTGATCAGTATCAGTAAGAAACTAAGATTCCTCATAAAATCATTCAAGGCTAACTTTGAAAGAAAAATAGCCAATGATTTGAAAGATAACCACAAAGCCTTCATCAGCTATGTCAATAATATAAGTGGCAACTCACAGATATCCTCTGAGCTAGTACAAAATAGCACAAAATATACTGAACCTACTGATATTGCCAACATTCTGGCAGATAGATTCAGTGCAAACTTCACCCCCATCTCACCCCCAAAAGGGCCCACAATAATACTGGAAAAGTGTAGTGTCCCAGAAATCACAGACGCACAGGTGAAAACAGCCCTTTCAAAAGCCAAAAGCACAGCGTCAATGGGGCCAGGTGGTGTCCCAGGCCGCGTCTTGCACGAACTACCGAATTAACTAACCCCCCACCTAAACACACTGCTCAACCTCAGCCTCTCCACAGGCTACATGCCCCTAGAATGGCATACAGCAACGGTTATTCTGCTCCACAAAGGAGGGGCCACAACTGACCCTGGTAGCTATCACCCCATAAGCCTGACTAGCCTGGTCTGCAAGGCTATGGAGCCCATCATCATGGAACTCATTAACAAAGACATTGGGAACCTCCAAACACTTGACTAGACCCAGTTCGGCTTTGTTAAGGGCAGATCATGCCTACTAAACCTGGTTGACTTCTACGAGACAGTCACCAACGCCATAGATGAGGAAAAGGTGGTTCACACAGCCTACCTTGACCTCGCCAAGGCTTTTGACACCATTCCCCACTCGGGAATTATAGAAAAGCTCACCAGCCTGAACATAAACCCCTATGTCATGAGATTAGTTGCCAACTAGCTTACAGACAGAACTCACACAGAATAGCAAGCTCCAGGTCCGACTCTAAACCAGTCACAAGTGGTGTCCCACAAGGCTCGGTCCTGGGACCCCTACTGCTCAGCATATACTTCTCAGAAGTACAGGCAAACACAGGAGGACTATGGCTAACCAAGTTTGCCGATGACTGCAAACTGGGAGTCATAATTGACTCTCCGGCTGACAAGGACATTCTCCAAAAGGGCCTTACTGAGATGGACACCTGGTGTCAAAGTCATGGTCTCAAGCTAAATGACAAAAAATGCATAGTCATCCCATTTGGGAAAAACAAAACACCCATGAATTACCACATAGGTGGCAGCCCCCTTAATACAGAAGAGGTAATAAGAGATCTGGGGAACAGGTAGATAGTAATCTCTCCTTTGACAATCATATTGCCAAAGTAGTTAGGAAATCCTTCTATGTAGCCCATCTAATTACTAAACAGCTCACATTTAGAAATAAAGAGGTTATAGTGCCTCTCTACTCATCACTCATCTGACCCATCATAGGGTACAATGCCCCATTTGGGATGTATCTGACAAGACACTTCCAACAGTTGGAAAGACCACAAAAGTACCTCACCAAGAGGATTACTGGCCTCAGACATATGTCCTATGCAGCCCGACTGGAAAAACTCCGGCTGTACTCAGTGGTATATTGCTTACTCGGACGTGATCTCTGCCTGACTTACAAAGCCATGTCCGACTCAGAATTGATGGACATGCTCCACCTAAAGAAATCCAAGTCACTGCGAGCCACTCGCTCTAGTGAGCTAAACCTCGCCACAACAATAAATGGAACATTCTGGAGGGATAGAGTCCTGTCACAGAGACTCCCCATGCTTTGGAACAAAATTCCTAACTACATTAGGCAGAGCCCCTCACTAAAACTCTTCAAGAGAAACTTTGATGAGTGGATGGGTAACAGAAAATACGCCCCTGGGATCACTTCATTGGCTCTTCTTGACAGAGGCTCAGTTATTAAATCAATGGGGTGGTGAAAGCTGACACACTCTGGCTAGGCTTATAAATGCCCTCGGGCAGATAGCCTAGCACCTACCTATGAAACTATAAACCTATGTCACCCAGTGGATAGCCAACTGGCTCACAGACAGGACCCACGGAGTTAGGATTGGGGATTCCACCTCTACAAAGAGGCTTGTCACAAGTATAGTACCTCAGGGATTAGTCCTTAGACCGCTCCTTTTTGGCATTTACTTTGCTAAAGTCAAGGCCAATGTCAGTGGTATCTGGCTGACTAAATCTGCAGTTGATTACAAATTAGGAGCTGTTACTGAATCCCACACTGACCAAATGTTTTCCAAGAGGAACTGACAGACAAACAACTGGTGTCAGAGCCATGTACTAAAACTATATGCTAAGAAATGCATAATAGTATCCTTCAGGAAGTCATCCACCTCTGATAACTATCACATTGCCAACAAACCCCTTAGAGTTGACCCAGTAGTCAGGGACTTATGGACACATATAGATAGTAATCTGGCCTTTGACAATAATGTGTCTACAGTGGTGAGGAAATCATTCTATGTTGTGCAACATATAAGCAAAGGTATGGCATCTAAGTCCAAATAAGTCATTGTTCCATTGTATTTGGCTTCATCAGACCTATCATTGAGTACAGTGCCCCTTTTGATATATACCTAACCAGCCATATCCAAAAATTGGAACATCCACAAAGGTTCCTCATTAAAAGAATACAGGGCTTCAGTAAAATGTCCAATAAAGGCCCCACAAGACTTTATCCCTGTATTCTGTCTCCCACAGGCTTTTGAGGGGAGATCTATGCCTGACATACATGGACACCACTATAATGAACTTCCTGCATATCCACAAAACAAACAGCACCATAATTACCAGTTCTAAAGACTTAAACCTTGTCTATGATATAAATAGGACCTGCTGGAAAGACAGGTATGTATCCAAGAGATTACCCCATCTCTGGAACAGGCTCCTCATCCAATGGAAGGAGAGTTCCTCCCTAACCCAATTCAAGTGCAACCTGGACAATTGGATCGGGAATAGGAAATTCATTCCTGGTTTGGCACCTATGTCTCTAATGGACACAGACAGCCTGTAAATGGTTCATCTCCCAAGCCCCTGTTTACACTTATCAAAGGTACCAGAACTTGTGAGAGATTTGGGATGCATGGCTAGGCTTAAAAATGTCCTTGTGGTTATTAGCCTAGTAAACACCTAAGAACCATTGAATCTATAGGGTTGTGCTGGCCAGGAACATGCATGCTAGAGAAAGACATTTTATTCTTTAAACTCAACAAAACTAACAGTCTAATAATGGAGTGCACCCATTTGGACTTGGAGACATATTTATTGAGGGCATGGACAACCAAGTCATTGTCTGAGTGAAAGACCACTCTCCTGTTGCATAACTTGTCTTTCCACAACAACACTGTTACGCAGATAGGGAAGATTTCCAGGAAAGTAATATCCCTCCTTCTTTCTTCTTGCTAATAATCTGGCCATCGTTTCAGTAAGCCAGCTGTTTTGGAAGTATCCTCCCATACCAGTCCCCCTGCCACATCTGTAAAAAGGTTAAGGTCACTGGAACAAACCCATCAGGACTGCCAAAACAACACCCCACTGAATTGGTTCAGAAATGTGAAGCAGAGACAGAGGTCTTCCTCAAGCCTTCTGGTCAGATTGATGTAGTGATGCTTGAGCCTGTTTCCTTTCAACAGTCAAAATGGACTAGAGGAAAGTCCTACCTGGGGAGACTGCCCTACAGGCAAAGTTCAGCAACCTGTGAAGCTGCTTAACTTCCCCTGTGTGAGCTTTGCTAATCACCAAAAATCTCCAAAGTTAACGGCAGACTTGCTGCAATTTATTTAACAGAAGTTTGAATGAGTTATTGATGGCATCAAATTCTAGTCCCAAAAAGATCAAGGCTCAGCTTGGACCTTCTGACCTGTATTTGGCCAAAGGAGCCAAAGGATCTCCTAAATTAGTGCACAGCTGTTTAATGGCTGACATGTCATGTACAGCCCCTTCCTGACTTTCCGCTACTATCAGGAAATTATCCAGGTAGTGAACGGCTGATTAAAGAAGTGCTCTCTGCTGCCAACACCACTGCAAAGCTTTGCTGAACAGTTAAAATGTAGGGCAAGCCATAGAGAACTCGGTGTTGAAAAAGAATTCCCCTCAAATTGATAATCTAAATAAGGCCAGTCTTCCTATCTCAAGGAAAGAAGCCAGAAAGCAGACTGAGTGTCCAACTTACAAGCACAGGGGTTAGAATAACCCAAAATGACCTCTGTCACATTATACAGGGAACAGTAGCATACCTTGGCCATATCTTTGTCAATACAATCATAGATTGATGCAACAGATAGTGAATCAGCCTAAATTCACCATCCTGCTTCTTAGGAATCAGACTGAGGGAGGAAATTTTAAAAGCAGGCGAGGGGGTGGGGAATTAGTCTACTGGCTGTCCCATTTTTGCTTGACTAACTTAGCTGCAATTTCTTCTTGTCCCTTAATGGATGAAAAGATTTTAATAGCGTGTAATCTAAAGGTGCTGAGGAGACAGTCATAAACCCTTTGCAGAAACTTTCTAGAAGGCCAGCTGCTTCCTTTTAGTCAGAAAAATAAGTCAATAGCTGGGCCAATTTATCTAGATGGACTGAGGATTGGGACTGATGTGGAATGCTAATAATCTCTGCCACAAGTCACTCTGGTGCCACAAATGACTGCTTAATTCTAGGAGAGATATTCCCCCCAAGACTCTCCCTCTAATTGGGTTGAAGGAATGCCAGGCCTGTGCCTACCTATTAACCCCCAATACCTGGAAGCAGCGTGACCTTTCCCACATTCTGAGCATAATAGATGAACTTGCAGGTTGGCCAAAGGCACTTCCTGTGATTAAAGACCCAGCAAAACTTTTTTTGCCTATTATTGCTAACCCCAGTGTCCATATCGGTAGTGGCTGGATTTCTTACATGGCACTCAACCAAATGCTGGGGTGCCTTAATCCCACCTCAGGGTCTTGTCTATGGCTTTTGGTTTCCTGAAACACTAATTATAATTTGCCCAGGTAGAACCCCCTTTGACATGATGAACCTCCCTGATAACCAAAAAGTAAGCTAGTAAGGACAGAGCCTGGCTACGATTCTTATTTAGAATTACTCCCACAAACGTCATAAAACCTAGGGAGCAAGTGTTCCATTTCTTAACTGTTGCTCTAGCTGAGGCCTTTTTCCCAATTCCACCTATCCTTAAAAGTCTGGATCAGAGTGGAACCTGAAAAATAGAGAGAGTTATTAAAGAGAAAAAAAATTCATAGCTGTAGAAAATCCAGACTCCAAAAAGTGCCAACTCCCTGTATCATGGATTCCCTGCTCCAGTGGAGTACTAGAATGTAGACCCTATACATGCTTAAAACCTTAAGTAGATTCATGCCTGACTAAAATGCTCCACTCAGATGGAGAATGAAATGCTGCTGTGGGGGTTCTGGAATGCCTGCAGCTTCCTCACATAACACCTTCTCACAGCAACAAGATCCATCGCACTACAACCTTTTATCCCCCAGCTAACAGAGGAAATCACAAAACTACAAAGCCACCTACAAGACAAATTGGCCACAGAATAACCCAACTAAAATCTTCTAGCTGTTATCTAAAGCAATAAGTCTCCCCACAGTCACAATTTCCACACACCAATCGCCATTTCCCCAACATGCCACCTTCAGCCATAAACAATGCATAGAAAATAACATATCCCAATCATTTTACCTCAACCAGAGGGCAGGTAAAACACTGAAAACTGCTCTAAATCAAACTTGTCCTCAAACACATCCTGCAGGCCATCTGTCCCAGCAGAAGCAAGCTGCTGCCCTGTGTTTCAAGAATTAAATACTCTCTAACTAAATATGTTACATAAAAATAAAAATCTTCTGCAATAGTGAATACCACAAGTAATTCAAATTGTATATGCTTATCCTGCAAAATTGAGTTGTTGATACCTGTAAAATACCTTTGTTGAGTGCCATTGTTTCCAATTCACAGTAATACAAAGCTGTAAGAAATTTGCCCATTCCTTTTGTGCAAACATGTTACTTCCAGTAATGCTGCAAACTACAACCAGTACTCAGTACCAAGATACATACACATTGGCAAATAACAAAATGCAACAAGAAGCATACAAAACTCAATCAATGAGGGTACTGCACCCCAAATCAGAAACACTTGCAGCATTGCTCAAAAGCTTCCGTTAACAGGCTTGCTATTGCATACCAGTTAGTTCTATAAACAAAATGCTAAAATTCTGTATATGTCCCTAACCAGTGCTTCAAACCAGCCCTCTGCCATGGAGTCAAAACCTTAAATGAACAGCACACAGACACTAGACAAATCCCAATGGCCCAAAAATAGGGACACATTTTAAATATTGCACTTATAAACTTAAAAAGTTGCTAGAATAACAGCATTTGTGTTGGGATACATTTTTGAAGCATATGAAGACTGAAACTTAAATAAAAGTTATTATTTAGTAATTTCAATCTGCAGTGATTTGTCCAGAAAACCACAAATGTTATGTGGAACACAACAAAATATGAGGCAAAATTCTGGACATTCCATGAAAATCTGGACAGTAGATAGCTATGGCAGCCACCATTAGAATATCTAGGCCCCCAACCACTAAGCAACATGTTGCTGCCCCTATAGCTATTTTTTTTTATTTTGGATGGCTTCTCTTTTCTTTTTTTATAACAAGGCCCAGCATGCTTAAGGTGACTACTGGTGGGCCAAAACAAGAAAAGCCAACCACCGTAAGGTAGTAGTTACTCAAATGGTTGCTGCCAGTCAGCTCCATCTTGGACATCTTCTCCACTGAACCACTGACAAATCTGCCAAATGGGGCCGTGCCACTAATTTAAATATACCAAGCCATAGGCCCACTCCATTGACTCGGGCTAGCAGACAACGTGACTTACTAGTATATTGCCCTTGTTGCAAATTTAACAACTTTGTTATAGCATTGTTTAAGTAAGGGTTTTTATTTCTGTTAGTAAGGATTGGAGTGCCATTGGGAGGAGATAAGGAATGGCATGTGTGGCTTTAGTTGTGTCAGTGGGAAAGTTTTTGCTTCTGTAAAGCATCCCCAGTTTTTGATGGGTTTTTCCTATGCACTTTTGTATATGCAGGTTGACTTTAAGATTATCATTCACTAATAATTCCCTAATAATTTGCTATGAGAAGTGACTTCAGTGATTGTGTTTACAAGAGAGAGGACTTCAAATTTTGTTTTATAGTGTTTATTAATGTGTTTACAGCTAAACGTGGATACAATAAACTAAAGCAATAAAAGCAAAAAACTGTTGAAACAGGTATATGAGAAAATGCAACATCATATGTATTCTCTGTGAATTCACAGTGTAATTGTAATACAGCAGAAAAGCATGACAGCTTTCAATTGTACCTGAGTTTGTAAACATGTTAAATGGGATCTTAAAGATATTTATTGTGGGTGAACCTTTTGGCCAGACAAGCAGCATCGTCCTGAGATGTGGACCTTAAAAAGCAAAGACACAAATGCCAAACTTTTCAAGCTGTACCACTAGAAGTGCACACAGTCCCTGCAAGACTGACCACAGGACACAGACCAGTCAGTACCAGACCAAGTGTTCTCAAAACTATGGGGAACCCAAATTATGTAGGACTAAATATACAATGACCAGATCTTTGTAAATCACCCTGTGTTAAGCATGCAGCTAGTGTAAATCTTACAGAACAGGCCTGATGTTTTGGTTTCTGAATACTGCCATAAGTAATCTGACTGCTGAGCATTGGACAATCTAAATTTGTTTAAGTTCATACTCAGGGAAAAGTAGGTATACCCCTTCACTGTAGTCCTACTGAGGGGAGACAGTGGCAAGGTCTACAAGTAAAATATGCATTTTTAACTGACAGTGAAAGCCCTGTGATAGAAACAGGAGGTTTTGCTAACAGTTAAGATATGGTCCTTCAGAGTCAGTCTGTTGTCAAGGACAACTGCCAAATCTCACACCTTTGACATGAATTCCAGTTTCTTTCCACATTAAATTATTATGTGATACAATACTGGATCAAACAAATCAAGGTGGCATATATAGCCATGGTACCAGTTATGAAGTATTGAACTTCAAATAGTTGACATCCATCCAGTCAGATATGTCCCAAATACTTGGTTAACTGTTGATATTAGGTAGATACACTTAAGGGAAGGATAGGTAAAGCTGTGTGTCATCAGCATAGGAATGTTAAAAGAAACCTCTTCCAATAATATCTTGAATGGAGAGCATATACTCATTGAGTAGTAATTGGCTTAACCTGGAGGCTTGTAGAACACCAAATGTAGCAGCATTAAATGCATTGGACCTTGCTCAAGACACAACCCTGAAAGATGCTGAAAAGTGTGAAGGTAAACCAATCCTGGACCACAATTGAGACACCACAATAAGTATGTGACCAGTATAATGGGATCCACTGCATCAGAAGATGATGGGAAATCCAGAAGTATCAAGACTGAATAATAATGCTGGTCTCTCATCATAAGGAAATCACAAATACCATTGCATGGGCTATTTTGGTACTATGCCAGAACAAAAGCCAGAATGAATCATATAAATTTTACTTTTGTACAGAGGAATCCAAGTACACATAAACTTCCTTCTGTAAAACCTTATCCATTAAAGGAATGTTTGAGATGGGTCTGTAGTTGCCCACACTGCAAATATCTAAACCTGGCTTTTTCTTGGAACAACTAATACCTCTTTTAATACAGATAAAGAAAAACACTCCTATCAAGAGGCAATGAGAATCTGGCAAAAGTATGGCCTTGATATAAATACCAAGTTTAATGTGGACCATGAAAATAGAAGCAGAGTTAACCTCCTGGATAAAAAAAAAAACAAATACCTTCAGCAAACATGATTTTTTATAAATGCTATTGCCTTCTTATTAACCCAAATAATAAAGCCACCAAGAACTAACCATTCAGTGATGTAAGCATAGAGGACATGAGGAAATCAGTTAACAGTTTAAGGAATGAGTAGAAGTGGACAGTAGATGAGACGGGGAGGTATCCACAGTTTTCTTCTGCAGCCCTGTTGATTTCAAAGGAGTTGGTAAATCTAGCCAACAAATTCTTCTCATCAAAAATTGTACAATAAAGAAAATCACAACCCCATACTCACCCAGCCTTGGTCTATGGTTATTCACAGTGGACAATTTTGGGGGTTTGACATCCTTTTAATGACTATAAGGGCTGTTCCATTTCTTATCCATTTCTTCTGCAAGATTTTTGACTGCAGTGTATGCTCTGATAATAATCTAATATAAATGACCAATTCTAGTCCATTTTAGCTCAATAATGCCAAGGTTGACAATCTTTAACAACTGCAGGTTTATATTTTAACATCCAATGGTGAAGAATACTATGCAGCTTTGGACTTTACTCGCACCTTCAGGTACTTCTGCAGGTGGTCATTTTCTCAACTTTAATGCATCTGTAACATAACTTCTAGTACAACTCTTGCTTCCTTACTGTTCTTCACCAGTAGTACACCAGGCACCTTCAGAACCCATTCTCCATTGTCATGTTGATATCTCTCTAGTTCCTTTTGCCTACAGAGTTTTCTTCATAGTAGTAGTAGTAATAATAATAATAATAATAGTAACAATAATAGTAATAATGACACTTCAGTGTATTGCTATTGCCTTTCTCCAATAGATCTGATCTTTTTGCCATTACTTGTCCATATTAGTTGACCATACAATATGTATATATATATATATATATATATATATATATATATATATATATATATATATATATCTATATAAACCATACAATATATATATATATGTATATAGACCATAGGTTCATAGGTTCATACTAGGCTATCTGCCCTGGGGCAATTATAAACCTAGCCTGATTCTGTATGGCTTACGCCACCCCTTGATTTGAGTATACTGTGCCCTTTTTAAGGTTTAGTTTACTGTACCTCTGTCTAATAGTGACACGGGAGTAATCCCTGGGACAAATCTATGATCCCCCATCCACTTATCGAGATTCTTCTTGAAGAGATTCAGTGAGGAGCTCTGCCTCACATGAACTGGAATTCTATTCCAGAGCGAAGGGAGCCTCTGGGTTATGAACCTGTCCCTCCAGCAAGTTCTATTTATTTCTGTGCTGAGGTTCAAGTCCCTCGAGCATGTGGCTCTAAGGGATTTAGATTTACTGAGGTGGAGCATGCCCATTAATTCTGGATTTGACATAGCTTTGTATGTCAGGCATAGATCGCCTCGAAGTAGGCGGTATGCAACTGAGTAGAGCTGGAGTTTTTTTAACCGAGCAGCATATGGTATCTGTTTGAGACCCTTGATCCTCTTGGTGAGATACTTTTGGGGTCTTTTTAATTGCTGCAGGTGTCGGGTAAGGTACATCCCAAAAGGGGCATTGTATTCTATGATGGGCCTGATGAGGGATGAATAAAGGGGCACGATTACCTCTCTTGATATAGATGTGAAACCCTTCGTGATGAGGTGGGCTATGTAGAAGGTCTTTCTAACCACTTTGGCAATGTGGTTTTCAAAGGAGAGATTGCTATCAACTTGGGTCCCCAGGTCCCTAATAACTTTCTCTGTACTTAATGGGTTTCTGCCTATGTGGTAATTTGTGGGCACATTGTTTTTGCCAAAGGGTACGACTATACATTTTTTGGCATTTAGCTTTAAACCATGGCGCTGGCACCAGTTATCTGTCTCTGTGAGACCTTTTTGAAGCATGTTTGTGTCAGCTGGAGAGTTGATTATGGCGCCCAGTTTGCAGTCATCTGCGAACTTGGTGAGCCATAGCCCTCCCACGTTTGTCTGTACCTCGGAAAAGTATATACCGAACATGAGTGGTCCCAGGAGAGAACCCTGTGGGACGCCACTTGTGACCGGTTTCGAGTCTGACATGGCTCCAGCAACTCTCACTCTGTGGGTTCTGTCTTTGAGCCAGTTTGCGACCCATCTTGTGACATAGGGGTTTATATTTAAGCTGGATAGCTTATCTATGATTCCCGAGTGGGGTATTGTGTCAAATGCCTTTGCAAGGTCCAGATAGGCTGTGTGGACTACCTTCCCTTCATCTATGGCTTTGGTGACTGTTTCAAAGAAGTCAACCAGGTTCAAAAGGCAGGATCTGCCCTTGACAAAGCCGAACTGGGTAGGATCTAGTGTCTGTAGGTCCCCAATGTCTTTGTTTATGAGCTCCATGATGATCCTCTCCATAGCCTTGCAGACTAAGCTAGTCAGGCTTATGGGGCGATAGTTTCCAGGGTCCGTAGAGGCTCCACCTATGTGGAGTGGAACCACTGTTGCTGTACGCCATTCTGTGGGCACATATCCTGTAGTGAGGCTGAGATTGTATAGCTGTTTTATTTGAGGGATTAGTTCCTCTTGTAGTTCATGTAGGACACAACCTGGGATGCCATCTGGTCCCATGGAAGCAGTGTTTTTTGCTTTGGAGAGGGCAGCCTTCACCTGAGCATCTGAGATGTTTGGGAGGCAGCCCTCTGCCGGGATAGATACTTGCTCTTGGGGGGGGGGGGTGGAGAAGTTTGCACTGAACCTGTCTGCCAGGATATTGGCGATGTCTGTGGGTTCAGTGTATTTTTTGTCGTTTAGAATCAACTCAGAACAAGTCTGGGAGTTGCATCCCAGGTTTCTAACATAACTGAAAAAAGCCTTATGATTGTCTTTAGTGTCCTGTGCAATTTTTCTCTCGAAGCTGGCCTTGGAGGATTTTATGAGGGATCGTAATTTTTTGCTAGTACTGATCAGAGATGCCTTCCCTATTAGGGATTTTGCTCTATCATGTAGTAGCTTCCTCCTTCTGTTGTACAGTCTATTTATGGTAGGGGTCCACCAGACTGGACGCCTGCCTTTGGATGATTGGGTCTTGGTTTTGTTTGGGATAGCATGATCCATGCATTCCTGGAAATGCCCGTAGAATGCATTTATATAGGATTCTGTAGTTTGGGCTGTAGTTTCCACTGGGCCTGGGGCCTTGAAGGATTCCACTTCGGTTTTGAGAAGTGAGAAGTTCGCTTTTGAGAAGTTTTTCACTGTGGTTCTCTGGGCTGGGGGTGGGGTCGGGATGTGGACATCCAGTGAAATTAATTTATGGTCTGATCTTACCAATGAGGGATATACTTCTGGTGTGGGGCATAGAGTCCCCATGTTGGTAATGATCAGGTCTAGTATGTTGTCCCCTCTTGTGGGAGTGGTGACTAGTTGTTCCATAGCATTTGAGTTTATAATTTCCAGGAATCTTTGGGCTAAGGTGCTGGGGCTTGAGTAGTGCTCCCAGTCAATGT